>NW_025728535.1:57500-59173 GCF_021461385.2 Schistocerca piceifrons | reverse complement strand
ACTGCACATTCGTCCTTATGTACTGAATGATACATCGTGGCACATGTGTGACCGTACAACGACTGCGCCCAAAAACGGCGGACCATACAGTGCAAATATTGTGCACGCAGCTACGTGTCGTCTCCCTATGAGAGCTGGATTGCAGTGTGGTACGCCATAGAGACGTGTGGGAGGAACGGACGCCGTGGATGGCGATCAGCATGAGCTGTCTGTTGATGTATTCGGACCTAGTCGTCTCTCCTCACACACCGTGATGGCATGGTGCAGCGCGTTCCATATCTGCGACATGCTACAGAAGCCGGTTGACAGTCGTTCGAGCAATGGACATCGCATACGTACGGGGGCCACCTTCCACGTATTGTCTAGGCGTGCACATTTTGTTGCGTGTATGTGGGCAGACGTAGTGTGGCGTGACACCTGACACAGGCATGCAATAATGGTTGAAGTTGCAAATGGCGATGGACGCCTACGTTTTCTGGTGAAGTTACGCAAATGAAGAAATGGTAACCCGTTGTGGTGCGGTTGTTCTCGCTAGGGGTGAATCGGTGATGGCGACGATAGGTTGAGGTACTAACCGTTGTTTCCAGCGATACCCACCATGCCGACGAAACTGAACGGCATCTGGGTGTGAAGCGATACGCGGCGGTGGCTGGGTGGGACCGTCCCCGGCCGGTGAGGGGGCGCCTCCCGGCGTGCTGGCCGCGCGGTGCGTGGGCGCACGCGCTACAGCCGGCTGGTGGGGGCGGCCAGTGGCAGGCGCGCCGGCCGACGGACGCGGCAGGCGTCGCAGCTGCGCGCCGGCGCACCCTGCGCGCGGCGCCGTGCGGCCAAAGTAGGTCCTCGCGGGCCGGTGCGAAGCGCGGTGGACATCTGCAGTGTGCTGGTCCGATTGAGGACTGTGTGCGTTGAGGATGCGCCGCCGCCCGGCGCTCGGCGCCGCGACGCCGTCTGCTGCTCGGTCGCCCCAGCGGTTCTCGCTGGTGGTTTGTATCGCAGCTGTGCGGATGTGTTGGCGTGTGCGCTGTGCTGGAGAGTTCGCTTCGGCACCCAAGTGGGGCTTTTGTCCTTCTGTGGCGCTGGCGTTGGAGCTGCCGGTCACCGTAGGTGGCGCGTGTTGTCTCCCGCCGGCAATGCCACGACAGCACGCTCCCGGGCCTCTGTCGGCAGCGGCAAGCTCAGTTGGGAGCACGGGTGGTCGCACCGAAAGCGTCTACTCGCCTAACTCCGGGCGATTGCGCCTCTCTCGAACCCGACCAAGTACTTGGGACGGCGCTGCGCGCCGCCGGGACCTGAGAGGGTTTCGAGGTGTATTGTGCAGGGAGCTCAGCCTCCTCCTGTTTGCAGAATGATTGAGCGGACGCTTGCGTGTTCGCGCGGGCCCCCGGGACACACTCCCGGGCGGCCGGCTGCTCAGCTCTAGTTGACGCAGCTCCCTGGTTGATCCTGCCAGTAGTCATATGCTTGTCTCAAAGATTAAGCCATGCATGTCTCAGTACAAGCCGCATTAAGGTGAAACCGCGAATGGCTCATTAAATCAGTTATGGTTCCTTAGATCGTACCCACGTTACTTGGATAACTGTGTAATTCTAGAGCTAATACATGCAAACAGAGTCCCGACCAGAGATGGAAGGGACGCTTTTATTAGATCAAAACCAATCGGTCGGCTCGTCCGG
>NW_025728535.1:42500-50000 GCF_021461385.2 Schistocerca piceifrons | reverse complement strand
ACCATAGCACCCATTCTCCAGTGGCTCTGCCGCACGAAGCCGTGGACCGGCAATGACTCCACCCGCACCCGTTCGTGGACCACCCCAACCGCCAAACGCGCACCTCCAGCGGATGAACGGCGGACGTTTCCCGCACTCGTAAAGTGCAATCCACCCCTATAACTTGCGTTTCATGAAGAGTTATTTCCAATATGCGACATTCCCGCTGTCCCTATACATGAGCCGCGACCTGTACCACTTACGAGCGAGAGACGCGATCGCGTTGCTCACTGTACGGCGTCCGATACCGAGCCATCAGCATGTCGGTCCCCATGCGCGTTGCACTCGCACTCGCACTCGCAAAAACGTGGGGCAAATATATTACGCGGAAGAGTTATAACAGACCGAGCCCCACTGCATGGGGGGAGTCTTTGTCACTAATGTACACAGATAGAACATTGTGGACTGGAACCAGATTACCCGTACACACGGCGCTGATTAGTAATCAATGCAGAGCCATCAAACTACAGAAAATATATACAACTGTCCGTATACATGCTGAAAGAGTCTGCCCACAATGGGAACCACACGTCAGCCAGACACTCTGATCACGCACCACTCTCTGCTTCTAACAGGCGCACATACAATATGTAAGCACCAGCATGGAACAACATCCAGTGCATCCTCTCCGCCACATTACACAATCCACACTATCACAACCAGACCAGGAGGTCCATGCGGAAAATAGAATATCCCACCCTTTCGACATCCACCATTGCGCAGATAAGGCACCAACACCCACACATGTCCTATACAACGGTGCACCCAACATCACAATAGTACCTCCTGTCACAGCGCACAAACAATGACATGAGTCAAAGACACAGGTCTGACACAAGCATAGAATTGGAGCGCCGCCTCTAATAAGCCAAAGGTGCATCCTGACGTGACAAATCTCATCATGTCACAAGCATTCACTTACTATAATCACTATCAACGAACCTGCCGCCCCGCCCCCCCCCCCCCCCCACACCTTTCCTTACAACAACGTGTAACCTAACCTAACCCATGTTGTACCTTAACCTAACCCATGTTGTACCTTAACCTAACCCATGTTGTGCCTTAACCTAACCCATGTTGTGCCTTAACCTAACCCATGTTGTCCCCTAACCTAACCCAAGTTGTCCCCTAACCTAACCCATGTTGTCCCTTAACCTAACCCATGTTGTGCCTTAACCTAACCCATGTTGTGCCTTAACCTAACCCATGTTGTCCCCTAACCTAACCCATGTTGTCCCCTAACCTAACCCATGTTGTGCCTTAACCTAACCCATGTTGTCCCCTAACCTAACCCATGTTGTGCCTTAACCTAACCCATGTTGTCCCCTAACCTAACCCATGTTGTCCCCTAACCTAACCCATGTTGTCCCCTAACCTAACCCATGTTGTGCCTTAACCTAACCCATGTTGTGCCTTAACCTAACCCATGTTGTCCCCTAACCTAACCCAAGTTGTCCCCTAACCTAACCCATGTTGTCCCCTAACCTAACCCATGTTGTGCCTTAACCTAACCCATGTTGTGCCTTAACCTAACCCATGTTGTGCCTTAACCTAACCCATGTTGTCCCCTAACCTAACCCATGTTGTCCCCTAACCTAACCCATGTTGTGCCTTAACCTAACCCATGTTGTCCCCTAACCTAACCCATGTTGTGCCTTAACCTAACCCATGTTGTCCCCTAACCTAACCCATGTTGTCCCCTAACCTAACCCATGTTGTCCCCTAACCTAACCCATGTTGTGCCTTAACCTAACCCATGTTGTGCCTTAACCTAACCCATGTTGTCCCCTAACCTAACCCATGTTGTCCCCTAACCTAACCCATGTTGTCCCCTAACCTAACCCATGTTGTCCCCTAACCTAACCCATGTTGTCCCCTAACCTAACCCATGTTGTCCCCTAACCTAACCCATGTTGTCCCCTAACCTAACCCATGTTGTCCCCTAACCTAACCCATGTTGTCCCCTAACCTAACCCATGTTGTCCCCTAACCTAACCCATGTTGTGCCCTAACCTAACCCATGTTGTGCCCTAACCTAACCCATGTTGTGCCCTAACCTAACCCATGTTGTGCCTTAACCTAACCCATGTTGTGCCTTAACCTAACCCATGTTGTCCCCTAACCTAACCCAAGTTGTCCCCTAACCTAACCCATGTTGTCCCCTAACCTAACCCATGTTGTGCCTTAACCTAACCCATGTTGTGCCTTAACCTAACCCATGTTGTGCCTTAACCTAACCCATGTTGTCCCCTAACCTAACCCATGTTGTCCCCTAACCTAACCCATGTTGTGCCTTAACCTAACCCATGTTGTCCCCTAACCTAACCCATGTTGTGCCTTAACCTAACCCATGTTGTCCCCTAACCTAACCCATGTTGTCCCCTAACCTAACCCATGTTGTCCCCTAACCTAACCCATGTTGTGCCTTAACCTAACCCATGTTGTGCCTTAACCTAACCCATGTTGTGCCGTAACCTAACCCATGTTGTGCCTTAACCTAACCCATGTTGTGCCTTAACCTAACCCATGTTGTGCCTTAACCTAACCCATGTTGTGCCTTAACCTAACCCATGTTGTGCCTTAACCTAACCCACGTTGTCCCCTAACGTAACCCACGTTGTCCCCTAACGTAACCCACGTTGTCCCCTAACGTAACCCACGTTGTCCCCTAACGTAACCCACGTTGTCCCCTAACGTAACCCACGTTGTCCCCTAACGTAACCCACGTTGTCCCCTAACGTAACCCACGTTGTCGCCTATCGTAACCCACGTTGTCGCCTAAACCTGCTCTGTAATTGTTATACGACTCGTTCAATTAGTGTAGTGTTGCCCACCCGCAACCCTCGCAATATAGTTCGCTACTCGCACTGCCCGCTCCCCTGTGTATCGCTTCATGTTAAACACCTTGCAAGTCTTGCTGACTTTCCACATGCTCCTGCTGTACACTGTAATGTGGATGGCAGCAGGGCGTACATGCCGCCCCCCCCCCCCCCCCACCTCTCCCCACGTCCCCACCTTGCCCCCTGCCTTCGCAAGGTGGTTGGTGACAAGTTTGCATGTTCAATGCCCTTCGCATGCGACGTACGCAGGCTACGTTGTGGTGCGGCCTGTGTCAACTGTCCGCTGATGTCGTACGCGTGAACCACAATCTGTACTGCACATTCGTCCTTATGTACTGAATGATACATCGTGGCACATGTGTGACCGTACAACGACTGCGCCCAAAAACGGCGGACCATACAGTGCAAATATTGTGCACGCAGCTACGTGTCGTCTCCCTATGAGAGCTGGATTGCAGTGTGGTACGCCATAGAGACGTGTGGGAGGAACGGACGCCGTGGATGGCGATCAGCATGAGCTGTCTGTTGATGTATTCGGACCTAGTCGTCTCTCCTCACACACCGTGATGGCATGGTGCAGCGCGTTCCATATCTGCGACATGCTACAGAAGCCGGTTGACAGTCGTTCGAGCAATGGACATCGCATACGTACGGGGGCCACCTTCCACGTATTGTCTAGGCGTGCACATTTTGTTGCGTGTATGTGGGCAGACGTAGTGTGGCGTGACACCTGACACAGGCATGCAATAATGGTTGAAGTTGCAAATGGCGATGGACGCCTACGTTTTCTGGTGAAGTTACGCAAATGAAGAAATGGTAACCCGTTGTGGTGCGGTTGTTCTCGCTAGGGGTGAATCGGTGATGGCGACGATAGGTTGAGGTACTAACCGGTTGTTCCAGCGATACCCACCATGCCGACGAAACTGAACGGCATCTGGGTGTGAAGCGATACGCGGCGGTGGCTGGGTGGGACCGTCCCCGGCCGGTGAGGGGGCGCCTCCCGGCGTGCTGGCCGCGCGGTGCGTGGGCGCACGCGCTACAGCCGGCTGGTGGGGGCGGCCAGTGGCAGGCGCGCCGGCCGACGGACGCGGCAGGCGTCGCAGCTGCGCGCCGGCGCACCCTGCGCGCGGCGCCGTGCGGCCAAAGTAGGTCCTCGCGGGCCCGGTGCGAAGCGCGGTGGACATCTGCAGTGTGCTGGTCCGATTGAGGACTGTGTGCGTTGAGGATGCGCCGCCGCCCGGCGCTCGGCGCCGCGACGCCGTCTGCTGCTCGGTCGCCCCAGCGGTTCTCGCTGGTGGTTTGTATCGCAGCTGTGCGGATGTGTTGGCGTGTGCGCTGTGCTGGGAGAGTTCGCTTCGGCACCCAAGTGGGGCTTTTGTCCTTCTGTGGCGCTGGCGTTGGAGCTGCCGGTCACCGTAGGTGGCGCGTGTTGTCTCCCGCCGGCAATGCCACGACAGCACGCTCCCGGGCCTCTGTCGGCAGCGGCAAGCTCAGTTGGGAGCACGGGTGGTCGCACCGAAAGCGTCTACTCGCCTAACTCCGGGCGATTGCGCCTCTCTCGAACCCGACCAAGTACTTGGGACGGCGCTGCGCGCCGCCGGGACCTGAGAGGGTTTCGAGGTGTATTGTGCAGGGGAGCTCAGCCTCCTCCTGTTTGCAGAATGATTGAGCGGACGCTTGCGTGTTCGCGCGGGCCCCCGGGACACACTCCCGGGCGGCCGGCTGCTCAGCTCTAGTTGACGCAGCTCCCTGGTTGATCCTGCCAGTAGTCATATGCTTGTCTCAAAGATTAAGCCATGCATGTCTCAGTACAAGCCGCATTAAGGTGAAACCGCGAATGGCTCATTAAATCAGTTATGGTTCCTTAGATCGTACCCACGTTACTTGGATAACTGTGGTAATTCTAGAGCTAATACATGCAAACAGAGTCCCGACCAGAGATGGAAGGGACGCTTTTATTAGATCAAAACCAATCGGTCGGCTCGTCCGGTCCGTTTGCCTTGGTGACTCTGAATAACTTTGGGCTGATCGCACGGTCCTCGTACCGGCGACGCATCTTTCAAATGTCTGCCTTATCAACTGTCGATGGTAGGTTCTGCGCCTACCATGGTTGTAACGGGTAACGGGGAATCAGGGTTCGATTCCGGAGAGGGAGCCTGAGAAACGGCTACCACATCCAAGGAAGGCAGCAGGCGCGCAAATTACCCACTCCCGGCACGGGGAGGTAGTGACGAAAAATAACGATACGGGACTCATCCGAGGCCCCGTAATCGGAATGAGTACACTTTAAATCCTTTAACGAGTATCTATTGGAGGGCAAGTCTGGTGCCAGCAGCCGCGGTAATTCCAGCTCCAATAGCGTATATTAAAGTTGTTGCGGTTAAAAAGCTCGTAGTTGGATTTGTGTCCCACGCTGTTGGTTCACCGCCCGTCGGTGTTTAACTGGCATGTATCGTGGGACGTCCTGCCGGTGGGGCGAGCCGAAGGCGTGCGACCGCCCCGTGCGTGCTCGTGCGTCCCGAGGCGGACCCCGTTGAAATCCTACCAGGGTGCTCTTTATTGAGTGTCTCGGTGGGCCGGCACGTTTACTTTGAACAAATTAGAGTGCTTAAAGCAGGCAAGCCCGCCTGAATACTGTGTGCATGGAATAATGGAATAGGACCTCGGTTCTATTTTGTTGGTTTTCGGAACCCGAGGTAATGATTAATAGGGACAGGCGGGGGCATTCGTATTGCGACGTTAGAGGTGAAATTCTTGGATCGTCGCAAGACGAACAGAAGCGAAAGCATTTGCCAAGTATGTTTTCATTAATCAAGAACGAAAGTTAGAGGTTCGAAGGCGATCAGATACCGCCCTAGTTCTAACCATAAACGATGCCAGCCAGCGATCCGCCGCAGTTCCTCCGATGACTCGGCGGGCAGCCTCCGGGAAACCAAAGCTTTTGGGTTCCGGGGGAAGTATGGTTGCAAAGCTGAAACTTAAAGGAATTGACGGAAGGGCACCACCAGGAGTGGAGCCTGCGGCTTAATTTGACTCAACACGGGAAACCTCACCAGGCCCGGACACCGGAAGGATTGACAGATTGATAGCTCTTTCTTGATTCGGTGGGTGGTGGTGCATGGCCGTTCTTAGTTGGTGGAGCGATTTGTCTGGTTAATTCCGATAACGAACGAGACTCTAGCCTGCTAACTAGTCGCGTGACATCCTTCGTGCTGTCAGCGATTACTTTTCTTCTTAGAGGGACAGGCGGCTTCTAGCCGCACGAGATTGAGCAATAACAGGTCTGTGATGCCCTTAGATGTTCTGGGCCGCACGCGCGCTACACTGAAGGAATCAGCGTGTCTTCCTAGGCCGAAAGGTCGGGGTAACCCGCTGAACCTCCTTCGTGCTAGGGATTGGGGCTTGCAATTGTTCCCCATGAACGAGGAATTCCCAGTAAGCGCGAGTCATAAGCTCGCGTTGATTACGTCCCTGCCCTTTGTACACACCGCCCGTCGCTACTACCGATTGAATGATTTAGTGAGGTCTTCGGACTGGTACGCGGCATTGACTCTGTCGTTGCCGATGCTACCGGAAAGATGACCAAACTTGATCATTTAGAGGAAGTAAAAGTCGTAACAAGGTTTCCGTAGGTGAACCTGCGGAAGGATCATTACCGACTAGACTGCATGTCTTTCGATGTGCGTGTCGTGTCGCGCAACACGCTACCTGTACGGCTCGCAGTAGCCGTGCGCCGCGTGCGGAACCACGCGTGCCTCTCAAAACTAGCGGCAATGTTGTGTGGTACGAGCGCTGAAGCGCTGGAGCGGCTGGCCTGCGGCACCTGGCGCCTGGCGCCGGTTTTGAATGACTTTCGCCCGAGTGCCTGTCCGCTCCGGTGTGGAGCCGTACGACGCCCGTCGGCCGTGAGGCCGTTGGACACAGAACGCTGGAACAGGGGCCGCCACACGCCTCACTCCCGCCTATGCGACCGTCTCGAAAGAGACGGCGGAAACTTGAGAAAAGATCACCCAGGACGGTGGATCACTCGGCTCGTGGGTCGATGAAGAACGCAGCAAATTGCGCGTCGACATGTGAACTGCAGGACACATGAACATCGACGTTTCGAACGCACATTGCGGTCCATGGATTCCGTTCCCGGGCCACGTCTGGCTGAGGGTCGGCTACGTATACTGAAGCGCGCGGCGTTTGCCCCGCTTCGCAGACCTGGGAGTGTCGCGGCCGCCTGTGGGGCCGGCCGCGTCTCCTCAAACGTGCGATGCGCGCCCGTCGCCTGGCGGTTCGCATACCGGTACTTTCTCGGTAGCGTGCACAGCCGGCTGGCGGTGTGGCGTGCGACACCTCGTACAACGACCTCAGAGCAGGCGAGACTACCCGCTGAATTTAAGCATATTACTAAGCGGAGGAAAAGAAACTAACAAGGATTCCCCCAGTAGCGGCGAGCGAACAGGGAAGAGTCCAGCACCGAACCCCGCAGGCTGCCGCCTGTCGTGGCATGTGGTGTTTGGGAGGGTCCACTACCCCGACGCCTCGCGCCGAGCCCAAGTCCAACTTGAATGAGGCCACGGCCCGTAGAGGGTGCCAGGCCCGTAGCGGCCGGTGCGAGCGTCGGCGGGACCTC
>NW_025728535.1:25000-37500 GCF_021461385.2 Schistocerca piceifrons | reverse complement strand
CGCACTCGTAAAGTGCAATCCACCCCTATAACTTGCGTTTCATGAAGAGTTATTTCCAATATGCGACATTCCCGCTGTCCCTATACATGAGCCGCGACCTGTACCACTTACGAGCGAGAGACGCGATCGCGTTGCTCACTGTACGGCGTCCGATACCGAGCCATCAGCATGTCGGTCCCCATGCGCGTTGCACTCGCACTCGCACTCGCAAAAACGTGGGGCAAATATATTACGCGGAAGAGTTATAACAGACCGAGCCCCACTGCATGGGGGGAGTCTTTGTCACTAATGTACACAGATAGAACATTGTGGACTGGAACCAGATTACCCGTACACACGGCGCTGATTAGTAATCAATGCAGAGCCATCAAACTACAGAAAATATATACAACTGTCCGTATACATGCTGAAAGAGTCTGCCCACAATGGGAACCACACGTCAGCCAGACACTCTGATCACGCACCACTCTCTGCTTCTAACAGGCGCACATACAATATGTAAGCACCAGCATGGAACAACATCCAGTGCATCCTCTCCGCCACATTACACAATCCACACTATCACAACCAGACCAGGAGGTCCATGCGGAAAATAGAATATCCCACCCTTTCGACATCCACCATTGCGCAGATAAGGCACCAACACCCACACATGTCCTATACAACGGTGCACCCAACATCACAATAGTACCTCCTGTCACAGCGCACAAACAATGACATGAGTCAAAGACACAGGTCTGACACAAGCATAGAATTGGAGCGCCGCCTCTAATAAGCCAAAGGTGCATCCTGACGTGACAAATCTCATCATGTCACAAGCATTCACTTACTATAATCACTATCAACGAACCTGCCGCCCCGCCCCCCCCCCCCCCCCCACACCTTTCCTTACAACAACGTGTAACCTAACCTAACCCATGTTGTACCTTAACCTAACCCATGTTGTACCTTAACCTAACCCATGTTGTGCCTTAACCTAACCCATGTTGTGCCTTAACCTAACCCATGTTGTCCCCTAACCTAACCCAAGTTGTCCCCTAACCTAACCCATGTTGTCCCTTAACCTAACCCATGTTGTGCCTTAACCTAACCCATGTTGTGCCTTAACCTAACCCATGTTGTCCCCTAACCTAACCCATGTTGTCCCCTAACCTAACCCATGTTGTGCCTTAACCTAACCCATGTTGTCCCCTAACCTAACCCATGTTGTGCCTTAACCTAACCCATGTTGTCCCCTAACCTAACCCATGTTGTCCCCTAACCTAACCCATGTTGTCCCCTAACCTAACCCATGTTGTGCCTTAACCTAACCCATGTTGTGCCTTAACCTAACCCATGTTGTCCCCTAACCTAACCCAAGTTGTCCCCTAACCTAACCCATGTTGTCCCCTAACCTAACCCATGTTGTGCCTTAACCTAACCCATGTTGTGCCTTAACCTAACCCATGTTGTGCCTTAACCTAACCCATGTTGTCCCCTAACCTAACCCATGTTGTCCCCTAACCTAACCCATGTTGTGCCTTAACCTAACCCATGTTGTCCCCTAACCTAACCCATGTTGTGCCTTAACCTAACCCATGTTGTCCCCTAACCTAACCCATGTTGTCCCCTAACCTAACCCATGTTGTGCCTTAACCTAACCCATGTTGTGCCTTAACCTAACCCATGTTGTCCCCTAACCTAACCCATGTTGTCCCCTAACCTAACCCATGTTGTCCCCTAACCTAACCCATGTTGTCCCCTAACCTAACCCATGTTGTCCCCTAACCTAACCCATGTTGTCCCCTAACCTAACCCATGTTGTCCCCTAACCTAACCCATGTTGTCCCCTAACCTAACCCATGTTGTCCCCTAACCTAACCCATGTTGTCCCCTAACCTAACCCATGTTGTGCCCTAACCTAACCCATGTTGTGCCCTAACCTAACCCATGTTGTGCCCTAACCTAACCCATGTTGTGCCTTAACCTAACCCATGTTGTGCCTTAACCTAACCCATGTTGTCCCCTAACCTAACCCAAGTTGTCCCCTAACCTAACCCATGTTGTCCCCTAACCTAACCCATGTTGTGCCTTAACCTAACCCATGTTGTGCCTTAACCTAACCCATGTTGTGCCTTAACCTAACCCATGTTGTCCCCTAACCTAACCCATGTTGTCCCCTAACCTAACCCATGTTGTGCCTTAACCTAACCCATGTTGTCCCCTAACCTAACCCATGTTGTGCCTTAACCTAACCCATGTTGTCCCCTAACCTAACCCATGTTGTCCCCTAACCTAACCCATGTTGTCCCCTAACCTAACCCATGTTGTGCCTTAACCTAACCCATGTTGTGCCTTAACCTAACCCATGTTGTGCCGTAACCTAACCCATGTTGTGCCTTAACCTAACCCATGTTGTGCCTTAACCTAACCCATGTTGTGCCTTAACCTAACCCATGTTGTGCCTTAACCTAACCCATGTTGTGCCTTAACCTAACCCACGTTGTCCCCTAACGTAACCCACGTTGTCCCCTAACGTAACCCACGTTGTCCCCTAACGTAACCCACGTTGTCCCCTAACGTAACCCACGTTGTCCCCTAACGTAACCCACGTTGTCCCCTAACGTAACCCACGTTGTCCCCTAACGTAACCCACGTTGTCGCCTATCGTAACCCACGTTGTCGCCTAAACCTGCTCTGTAATTGTTATACGACTCGTTCAATTAGTGTAGTGTTGCCCACCCGCAACCCTCGCAATATAGTTCGCTACTCGCACTGCCCGCTCCCCTGTGTATCGCTTCATGTTAAACACCTTGCAAGTCTTGCTGACTTTCCACATGCTCCTGCTGTACACTGTAATGTGGATGGCAGCAGGGCGTACATGCCGCCCCCCCCCCCCCCCCACCTCTCCCCACGTCCCCACCTTGCCCCCTGCCTTCGCAAGGTGGTTGGTGACAAGTTTGCATGTTCAATGCCCTTCGCATGCGACGTACGCAGGCTACGTTGTGGTGCGGCCTGTGTCAACTGTCCGCTGATGTCGTACGCGTGAACCACAATCTGTACTGCACATTCGTCCTTATGTACTGAATGATACATCGTGGCACATGTGTGACCGTACAACGACTGCGCCCAAAAACGGCGGACCATACAGTGCAAATATTGTGCACGCAGCTACGTGTCGTCTCCCTATGAGAGCTGGATTGCAGTGTGGTACGCCATAGAGACGTGTGGGAGGAACGGACGCCGTGGATGGCGATCAGCATGAGCTGTCTGTTGATGTATTCGGACCTAGTCGTCTCTCCTCACACACCGTGATGGCATGGTGCAGCGCGTTCCATATCTGCGACATGCTACAGAAGCCGGTTGACAGTCGTTCGAGCAATGGACATCGCATACGTACGGGGGCCACCTTCCACGTATTGTCTAGGCGTGCACATTTTGTTGCGTGTATGTGGGCAGACGTAGTGTGGCGTGACACCTGACACAGGCATGCAATAATGGTTGAAGTTGCAAATGGCGATGGACGCCTACGTTTTCTGGTGAAGTTACGCAAATGAAGAAATGGTAACCCGTTGTGGTGCGGTTGTTCTCGCTAGGGGTGAATCGGTGATGGCGACGATAGGTTGAGGTACTAACCGGTTGTTCCAGCGATACCCACCATGCCGACGAAACTGAACGGCATCTGGGTGTGAAGCGATACGCGGCGGTGGCTGGGTGGGACCGTCCCCGGCCGGTGAGGGGGCGCCTCCCGGCGTGCTGGCCGCGCGGTGCGTGGGCGCACGCGCTACAGCCGGCTGGTGGGGGCGGCCAGTGGCAGGCGCGCCGGCCGACGGACGCGGCAGGCGTCGCAGCTGCGCGCCGGCGCACCCTGCGCGCGGCGCCGTGCGGCCAAAGTAGGTCCTCGCGGGCCCGGTGCGAAGCGCGGTGGACATCTGCAGTGTGCTGGTCCGATTGAGGACTGTGTGCGTTGAGGATGCGCCGCCGCCCGGCGCTCGGCGCCGCGACGCCGTCTGCTGCTCGGTCGCCCCAGCGGTTCTCGCTGGTGGTTTGTATCGCAGCTGTGCGGATGTGTTGGCGTGTGCGCTGTGCTGGGAGAGTTCGCTTCGGCACCCAAGTGGGGCTTTTGTCCTTCTGTGGCGCTGGCGTTGGAGCTGCCGGTCACCGTAGGTGGCGCGTGTTGTCTCCCGCCGGCAATGCCACGACAGCACGCTCCCGGGCCTCTGTCGGCAGCGGCAAGCTCAGTTGGGAGCACGGGTGGTCGCACCGAAAGCGTCTACTCGCCTAACTCCGGGCGATTGCGCCTCTCTCGAACCCGACCAAGTACTTGGGACGGCGCTGCGCGCCGCCGGGACCTGAGAGGGTTTCGAGGTGTATTGTGCAGGGGAGCTCAGCCTCCTCCTGTTTGCAGAATGATTGAGCGGACGCTTGCGTGTTCGCGCGGGCCCCCGGGACACACTCCCGGGCGGCCGGCTGCTCAGCTCTAGTTGACGCAGCTCCCTGGTTGATCCTGCCAGTAGTCATATGCTTGTCTCAAAGATTAAGCCATGCATGTCTCAGTACAAGCCGCATTAAGGTGAAACCGCGAATGGCTCATTAAATCAGTTATGGTTCCTTAGATCGTACCCACGTTACTTGGATAACTGTGGTAATTCTAGAGCTAATACATGCAAACAGAGTCCCGACCAGAGATGGAAGGGACGCTTTTATTAGATCAAAACCAATCGGTCGGCTCGTCCGGTCCGTTTGCCTTGGTGACTCTGAATAACTTTGGGCTGATCGCACGGTCCTCGTACCGGCGACGCATCTTTCAAATGTCTGCCTTATCAACTGTCGATGGTAGGTTCTGCGCCTACCATGGTTGTAACGGGTAACGGGGAATCAGGGTTCGATTCCGGAGAGGGAGCCTGAGAAACGGCTACCACATCCAAGGAAGGCAGCAGGCGCGCAAATTACCCACTCCCGGCACGGGGAGGTAGTGACGAAAAATAACGATACGGGACTCATCCGAGGCCCCGTAATCGGAATGAGTACACTTTAAATCCTTTAACGAGTATCTATTGGAGGGCAAGTCTGGTGCCAGCAGCCGCGGTAATTCCAGCTCCAATAGCGTATATTAAAGTTGTTGCGGTTAAAAAGCTCGTAGTTGGATTTGTGTCCCACGCTGTTGGTTCACCGCCCGTCGGTGTTTAACTGGCATGTATCGTGGGACGTCCTGCCGGTGGGGCGAGCCGAAGGCGTGCGACCGCCCCGTGCGTGCTCGTGCGTCCCGAGGCGGACCCCGTTGAAATCCTACCAGGGTGCTCTTTATTGAGTGTCTCGGTGGGCCGGCACGTTTACTTTGAACAAATTAGAGTGCTTAAAGCAGGCAAGCCCGCCTGAATACTGTGTGCATGGAATAATGGAATAGGACCTCGGTTCTATTTTGTTGGTTTTCGGAACCCGAGGTAATGATTAATAGGGACAGGCGGGGGCATTCGTATTGCGACGTTAGAGGTGAAATTCTTGGATCGTCGCAAGACGAACAGAAGCGAAAGCATTTGCCAAGTATGTTTTCATTAATCAAGAACGAAAGTTAGAGGTTCGAAGGCGATCAGATACCGCCCTAGTTCTAACCATAAACGATGCCAGCCAGCGATCCGCCGCAGTTCCTCCGATGACTCGGCGGGCAGCCTCCGGGAAACCAAAGCTTTTGGGTTCCGGGGGAAGTATGGTTGCAAAGCTGAAACTTAAAGGAATTGACGGAAGGGCACCACCAGGAGTGGAGCCTGCGGCTTAATTTGACTCAACACGGGAAACCTCACCAGGCCCGGACACCGGAAGGATTGACAGATTGATAGCTCTTTCTTGATTCGGTGGGTGGTGGTGCATGGCCGTTCTTAGTTGGTGGAGCGATTTGTCTGGTTAATTCCGATAACGAACGAGACTCTAGCCTGCTAACTAGTCGCGTGACATCCTTCGTGCTGTCAGCGATTACTTTTCTTCTTAGAGGGACAGGCGGCTTCTAGCCGCACGAGATTGAGCAATAACAGGTCTGTGATGCCCTTAGATGTTCTGGGCCGCACGCGCGCTACACTGAAGGAATCAGCGTGTCTTCCTAGGCCGAAAGGTCGGGGTAACCCGCTGAACCTCCTTCGTGCTAGGGATTGGGGCTTGCAATTGTTCCCCATGAACGAGGAATTCCCAGTAAGCGCGAGTCATAAGCTCGCGTTGATTACGTCCCTGCCCTTTGTACACACCGCCCGTCGCTACTACCGATTGAATGATTTAGTGAGGTCTTCGGACTGGTACGCGGCATTGACTCTGTCGTTGCCGATGCTACCGGAAAGATGACCAAACTTGATCATTTAGAGGAAGTAAAAGTCGTAACAAGGTTTCCGTAGGTGAACCTGCGGAAGGATCATTACCGACTAGACTGCATGTCTTTCGATGTGCGTGTCGTGTCGCGCAACACGCTACCTGTACGGCTCGCAGTAGCCGTGCGCCGCGTGCGGAACCACGCGTGCCTCTCAAAACTAGCGGCAATGTTGTGTGGTACGAGCGCTGAAGCGCTGGAGCGGCTGGCCTGCGGCACCTGGCGCCTGGCGCCGGTTTTGAATGACTTTCGCCCGAGTGCCTGTCCGCTCCGGTGTGGAGCCGTACGACGCCCGTCGGCCGTGAGGCCGTTGGACACAGAACGCTGGAACAGGGGCCGCCACACGCCTCACTCCCGCCTATGCGACCGTCTCGAAAGAGACGGCGGAAACTTGAGAAAAGATCACCCAGGACGGTGGATCACTCGGCTCGTGGGTCGATGAAGAACGCAGCAAATTGCGCGTCGACATGTGAACTGCAGGACACATGAACATCGACGTTTCGAACGCACATTGCGGTCCATGGATTCCGTTCCCGGGCCACGTCTGGCTGAGGGTCGGCTACGTATACTGAAGCGCGCGGCGTTTGCCCCGCTTCGCAGACCTGGGAGTGTCGCGGCCGCCTGTGGGGCCGGCCGCGTCTCCTCAAACGTGCGATGCGCGCCCGTCGCCTGGCGGTTCGCATACCGGTACTTTCTCGGTAGCGTGCACAGCCGGCTGGCGGTGTGGCGTGCGACACCTCGTACAACGACCTCAGAGCAGGCGAGACTACCCGCTGAATTTAAGCATATTACTAAGCGGAGGAAAAGAAACTAACAAGGATTCCCCCAGTAGCGGCGAGCGAACAGGGAAGAGTCCAGCACCGAACCCCGCAGGCTGCCGCCTGTCGTGGCATGTGGTGTTTGGGAGGGTCCACTACCCCGACGCCTCGCGCCGAGCCCAAGTCCAACTTGAATGAGGCCACGGCCCGTAGAGGGTGCCAGGCCCGTAGCGGCCGGTGCGAGCGTCGGCGGGACCTCTCCTTCGAGTCGGGTTGCTTGAGAGTGCAGCTCCAAGTGGGTGGTAAACTCCATCTGAGACTAAATATGACCACGAGACCGATAGCGAACAAGTACCGTGAGGGAAAGTTGAAAAGAACTTTGAAGAGAGAGTTCAAAAGTACGTGAAACCGTTCTGGGGTAAACGTGAGAAGTCCGAAAGGTCGAACGGGTGAGATTCACGCCCATCCGGCCACTGGCCTCCGCCCTCGGCAGATGGGGCCGGCCGCCCGCGCGGAGCAATCCGCGGCGGGGTCGTGTCCGGTTGCCTTTCCACTCGCCGCGGGGTGGGGCCGTTCCGGTGTGCGGTGGGCCGCACTTCTCCCCTAGTAGGACGTCGCGACCCGCTGGGTGCCGGCCTACGGCCCGGGTGCGCAGCCTGTCCTTCCGCGGGCCTCGGTTCGCGTCTGTTGGGCAGAGCCCCGGTGTCCTGGCTGGCTGCCCGGCGGTATATCTGGAGGAGTCGATTCGCCCCTTTGGGCGCTCGGGCTCCCGGCAAGCGCGCGCGGTTCTTCCCGGATGACGGACCTACCTGGCCCGGCCCCGGACCCGCGCCGCTGTTGGCTCGGGATGCTCTCGGGCGGAATAATCGCTCCCGTCAGCGGCGCTTCAGCTTTGGACAATTTCACGACCCGTCTTGAAACACGGACCAAGGAGTCTAACATGTGCGCGAGTCATTGGGCTGTACGAAACCTAAAGGCGTAATGAAAGTGAAGGTCTCGCCTTGCGCGGGCCGAGGGAGGATGGGGCTTCCCCGCCCTTCACGGGGCGGCGGCCTCCGCACTCCCGGGGCGTCTCGTCCTCATTGCGAGGTGAGGCGCACCTAGAGCGTACACGTTGGGACCCGAAAGATGGTGAACTATGCCTGGCCAGGACGAAGTCAGGGGAAACCCTGATGGAGGTCCGTAGCGATTCTGACGTGCAAATCGATCGTCGGAGCTGGGTATAGGGGCGAAAGACTAATCGAACCATCTAGTAGCTGGTTCCCTCCGAAGTTTCCCTCAGGATAGCTGGTGCTCGTACGAGTCTCATCCGGTAAAGCGAATGATTAGAGGCCTTGGGGCCGAAACGACCTCAACCTATTCTCAAACTTTAAATGGGTGAGATCTCCGGCTTGCTTGATATGCTGAAGCCGCGAGCAAACGACTCGGATCGGAGTGCCAAGTGGGCCACTTTTGGTAAGCAGAACTGGCGCTGTGGGATGAACCAAACGCCGAGTTAAGGCGCCCGAATCGACGCTCATGGGAAACCATGAAAGGCGTTGGTTGCTTAAGACAGCAGGACGGTGGCCATGGAAGTCGGAATCCGCTAAGGAGTGTGTAACAACTCACCTGCCGAAGCAACTAGCCCTGAAAATGGATGGCGCTGAAGCGTCGTGCCTATACTCGGCCGTCAGTCTGGCAGTCATGGCCGGTCCTTGCGGCCGGCCGCGAAGCCCTGACGAGTAGGAGGGTCGCGGCGGTGGGCGCAGAAGGGTCTGGGCGTGAGCCTGCCTGGAGCCGCCGTCGGTGCAGATCTTGGTGGTAGTAGCAAATACTCCAGCGAGGCCCTGGAGGGCTGACGCGGAGAAGGGTTTCGTGTGAACAGCCGTTGCACACGAGTCAGTCGATCCTAAGCCCTAGGAGAAATCCGATGTTGATGGGGGCCGTCATAGCATGATGCGCTTTGTGCTGGCCCCCGTTGGGCGAAAGGGAATCCGGTTCCTATTCCGGAACCCGGCAGCGGAACCGATACAAGTCGGGCCCCTCTTTTAGAGATGCTCGTCGGGGTAACCCAAAAGGACCCGGAGACGCCGTCGGGAGATCGGGGAAGAGTTTTCTTTTCTGCATGAGCGTTCGAGTTCCCTGGAATCCTCTAGCAGGGAGATAGGGTTTGGAACGCGAAGAGCACCGCAGTTGCGGCGGTGTCCCGATCTTCCCCTCGGACCTTGAAAATCCGGGAGAGGGCCACGTGGAGGTGTCGCGCCGGTTCGTACCCATATCCGCAGCAGGTCTCCAAGGTGAAGAGCCTCTAGTCGATAGAATAATGTAGGTAAGGGAAGTCGGCAAATTGGATCCGTAACTTCGGGATAAGGATTGGCTCTGAGGATCGGGGCGTGTCGGGCTTGGTCGGGAAGTGGGTCAGCGCTAACGTGCCGGGCCTGGGCGAGGTGAGTGCCGTAGGGGTGCCGGTAAGTGCGGGCGTTTAGCGCGGGCGTGGTCTGCTCTCGCCGTTGGTCGGCCTCGTGCTGGCCGGCGGTGCAGGATGCGCGCGCCTGCGCGGCGTTCGCGCCCCGGTGCTTCAACCTGCGTGCAGGATCCGAGCTCGGTCCCGTGCCTTGGCCTCCCACGGATCTTCCTTGCTGCGAGGCCGCGTCCGCCTTAGCGTGCTCCTCCGGGGGCGCGCGGGTGCGCGGATTCTCTTCGGCCGCCATTCAACGATCAACTCAGAACTGGCACGGACTGGGGGAATCCGACTGTCTAATTAAAACAAAGCATTGCGATGGCCCTAGCGGGTGTTGACGCAATGTGATTTCTGCCCAGTGCTCTGAATGTCAACGTGAAGAAATTCAAGCAAGCGCGGGTAAACGGCGGGAGTAACTATGACTCTCTTAAGCCCGCAAGATGCGAAATACAAGGTAGTCACACTGTGCCCCATGCCTCTGGCTGGGATCGGTGAGTGGTGCCCCTAGCCTCTCTGCGGTGAAGTCCTAGTCCCTAGCCTCCCCGAGGCGAGAGTCGGGTGCATTGTCAGCTACCGTGAGGTGAGCTAAGGCAAGCCGAAGGGCGACTGGCTTTGCAGCCAATAGGGCAGGGCCACGGGGCCGTCACTTGAGGTGTCGGGACAGACCTAGTTTGTACTAGTATCCGAGACGAGACCTCGTATCAAAGCAGTCGTTTGAGGTGTCGAGGCAGTTGATGCCTTAGTATCCGAGACGAGTCTTTGGTCAATAATGGGCGACAGCTGCGGTAGTCGTCTGAGGTGTCGGGCCACTGTTGTACTGTGGGATTCGCTAGTATCCAAGTGCCCTTATCGGGGCAGTGTCCTTTTCAGGACCTCCTATTGTCCTTTTGAGGACAGTGTCCTTTTTAGGGCCACGATGGAGCCGCTTGCAGACCGCACGGCGGTCGCCCTTAAAGCTGTTATTGGACTACCCAACCCCATGTTACGTGGGTAAAGGGCGGAAAATGATAGCATAGATGTGCGGTAGAGGTATCGCTTAAGCGACCTCGGCGGTGACTTGTCAACGATGCGAGAGGAATCTCGCAAATACAAGGACTATGGGCGGGGGGAGCCTTGCTGGCTCTGGCCAGTGCCCCTCGAATTGGTGTTGGCCTCATAGTGGCAGTGCCGTTCGCTTGTAGGAACAACGGGTTTAATCTCGTATTTATACTGGAGCCGTCGGTTGAGGTGTCGGGGCAGGTTTCTGTCCTAGTATCCGAGACGAGCCTCCGGTTTGTAGGCCTATTGGCCGCAGGGGTGCCAGGTTCGCAGCCTATCTCCCCTCTCTCTTAAGGAGAGCCTCAGTTGCGACGAAGAATTCAGCGGAGCCTCGGATGGAGGGCCCGAATGTACAGGACCCTCAACTTTCTACTGTGGTTACCACGGACGCAAGACTTGGCAGGAATGTTGATTCGCCAAGTTTAGAGAACAGCATTACATGTCCCAAATGTCAGTTAGGTATTGGTAGGCGAACATCGGCCCAACAGAAACAACATATTCGTAGGTGCAAAGGCTTAATTAACGCGCCCAACGAGGACGGCTTGCACAAATGTGCATTTTGTGGTAGGCAATTTACGACCTTCATTGGACGGCGGCTGCATGAGAAACGAGTACATCCTGTTGATTTTAATGCCGCCGACCTAGTGCAAGCTAGTGGCAAACGGAAAGGGAATTGGAGCGCCGCTGAGATGGAGGAAATGGCGTTTCTTGAAGTGGAATGTGCGGGAGAGTGGTCTACTCAATTACAGTTGAACACGTACTTGGGTAGGAAGTTAGGAAGATCTGCGGAAGGTATCAAGAAAAGGAGAGCACTTCCAGAGTACCAACAGCTCCTGGAGTCTGTGAAAGGCAGGATGGAGGACGCTGTCGGTGCGGTCCCCGATGAGGTTGCAGAATCTGCGAGTCATGCCACTCCACAAGAACAAAGCCTTTGGATTAGCAATGAACTTATTATTTCCCATCTGGAGCAAATGAAAGACCAGTGCTCACCACCCTATAAAAGGCTGGTTGAATTAGTTCTTGACATTTCATCACCTTGGTCCGCCATTGATGATCAGGTCACTGGAATCATCCAACAACTGAATGCTAGACCACTACATAGATCTAGAAGAAGGAAGAGACAGCCAAAGGTCGTGAAGCCACATAAGGGTGGCAGGAATGAACAGCGGAGAGTGCGGCAGCAGGAAAGATCTCGTAGATTCCGAGATGCCCAGTATCGGTGGTTAAATAACAGAACTAGCTTGGTAAGAGGAATTCTCAATGGTGAGGAGGAGAACGGTACAACCACGAGACCAGACAGGAGTCTGCTCGTGGACTATTTCAAGGGCTACTACGCAAGAGAGGAACATGGCCCCGAGATCGTGCTACCGCCTAGGAATCCCGATTCCATCAAAGACACGAGTATGCCTTTCTCGCTGAATGAAACTAGGAATTGGTCGCATAAATTAAAGCGAACAGCCGCTGGTCCTGATGGCGTGACTCATGAACATCTGAGAAATATTCCGAACGCGGATCTGAATGTCCTGCTTAATGTGGTGTTTGGTTTAAAACAACCACCATCTGTATTTACAGTGAGCAAGACCTGCCTTCTACCTAAGAAAGGCGATCTGCGCTCTCCATCTAACTGGAGACCAATAACTATTTCATCAATGGTAGTACGCCTGGTAAATAAGATCTTGGCCTTCAGGTTGGCTCAGGTCATTTCTATCCATCCTGCCCAGCGGGGCTTCAGGTCCATTGATGGAATTATGGCGAACGCACTTTCCTTAGATGTTATTATCAAGGAGCATAGGGCTAGAGGAAAGCCAATTTTTGTGGTGGCCCTTGATTTAACGAAAGCCTTCGATCGGGTATCTTGGAGCGCCATACATCAGGCACTGTGGTCTCATGGAGTGGATGACTTGACTCTCGAGTATATATTGTCATCTTACAA
>NW_025728535.1:15000-20000 GCF_021461385.2 Schistocerca piceifrons | reverse complement strand
ATAATCACTATCAACGAACCTGCCGCCCCGCCCCCCCCCCCCCCCCCACACCTTTCCTTACAACAACGTGTAACCTAACCTAACCCATGTTGTACCTTAACCTAACCCATGTTGTACCTTAACCTAACCCATGTTGTGCCTTAACCTAACCCATGTTGTGCCTTAACCTAACCCATGTTGTCCCCTAACCTAACCCAAGTTGTCCCCTAACCTAACCCATGTTGTCC
Source organism: Schistocerca piceifrons (assembly GCF_021461385.2). Classification (NCBI taxonomy): domain Eukaryota; kingdom Metazoa; phylum Arthropoda; class Insecta; order Orthoptera; family Acrididae; genus Schistocerca; species Schistocerca piceifrons. The sequence continues at coordinate 19,773 of NW_025728535.1, read as the reverse complement.
CTTAACCTAACCCATGTTGTGCCTTAACCTAACCCATGTTGTGCCTTAACCTAACCCATGTTGTCCCCTAACCTAACCCATGTTGTCCCCTAACCTAACCCATGTTGTGCCTTAACCTAACCCATGTTGTCCCCTAACCTAACCCATGTTGTGCCTTAACCTAACCCATGTTGTCCCCTAACCTAACCCATGTTGTCCCCTAACCTAACCCATGTTGTCCCCTAACCTAACCCATGTTGTGCCTTAACCTAACCCATGTTGTGCCTTAACCTAACCCATGTTGTCCCCTAACCTAACCCAAGTTGTCCCCTAACCTAACCCATGTTGTCCCCTAACCTAACCCATGTTGTGCCTTAACCTAACCCATGTTGTGCCTTAACCTAACCCATGTTGTGCCTTAACCTAACCCATGTTGTCCCCTAACCTAACCCATGTTGTCCCCTAACCTAACCCATGTTGTGCCTTAACCTAACCCATGTTGTCCCCTAACCTAACCCATGTTGTGCCTTAACCTAACCCATGTTGTCCCCTAACCTAACCCATGTTGTCCCCTAACCTAACCCATGTTGTCCCCTAACCTAACCCATGTTGTGCCTTAACCTAACCCATGTTGTGCCTTAACCTAACCCATGTTGTCCCCTAACCTAACCCATGTTGTCCCCTAACCTAACCCATGTTGTCCCCTAACCTAACCCATGTTGTCCCCTAACCTAACCCATGTTGTCCCCTAACCTAACCCATGTTGTCCCCTAACCTAACCCATGTTGTCCCCTAACCTAACCCATGTTGTCCCCTAACCTAACCCATGTTGTCCCCTAACCTAACCCATGTTGTCCCCTAACCTAACCCATGTTGTGCCCTAACCTAACCCATGTTGTGCCCTAACCTAACCCATGTTGTGCCCTAACCTAACCCATGTTGTGCCTTAACCTAACCCATGTTGTGCCTTAACCTAACCCATGTTGTCCCCTAACCTAACCCAAGTTGTCCCCTAACCTAACCCATGTTGTCCCCTAACCTAACCCATGTTGTGCCTTAACCTAACCCATGTTGTGCCTTAACCTAACCCATGTTGTGCCTTAACCTAACCCATGTTGTCCCCTAACCTAACCCATGTTGTCCCCTAACCTAACCCATGTTGTGCCTTAACCTAACCCATGTTGTCCCCTAACCTAACCCATGTTGTGCCTTAACCTAACCCATGTTGTCCCCTAACCTAACCCATGTTGTCCCCTAACCTAACCCATGTTGTCCCCTAACCTAACCCATGTTGTGCCTTAACCTAACCCATGTTGTGCCTTAACCTAACCCATGTTGTGCCGTAACCTAACCCATGTTGTGCCTTAACCTAACCCATGTTGTGCCTTAACCTAACCCATGTTGTGCCTTAACCTAACCCATGTTGTGCCTTAACCTAACCCATGTTGTGCCTTAACCTAACCCACGTTGTCCCCTAACGTAACCCACGTTGTCCCCTAACGTAACCCACGTTGTCCCCTAACGTAACCCACGTTGTCCCCTAACGTAACCCACGTTGTCCCCTAACGTAACCCACGTTGTCCCCTAACGTAACCCACGTTGTCCCCTAACGTAACCCACGTTGTCGCCTATCGTAACCCACGTTGTCGCCTAAACCTGCTCTGTAATTGTTATACGACTCGTTCAATTAGTGTAGTGTTGCCCACCCGCAACCCTCGCAATATAGTTCGCTACTCGCACTGCCCGCTCCCCTGTGTATCGCTTCATGTTAAACACCTTGCAAGTCTTGCTGACTTTCCACATGCTCCTGCTGTACACTGTAATGTGGATGGCAGCAGGGCGTACATGCCGCCCCCCCCCCCCCCCCACCTCTCCCCACGTCCCCACCTTGCCCCCTGCCTTCGCAAGGTGGTTGGTGACAAGTTTGCATGTTCAATGCCCTTCGCATGCGACGTACGCAGGCTACGTTGTGGTGCGGCCTGTGTCAACTGTCCGCTGATGTCGTACGCGTGAACCACAATCTGTACTGCACATTCGTCCTTATGTACTGAATGATACATCGTGGCACATGTGTGACCGTACAACGACTGCGCCCAAAAACGGCGGACCATACAGTGCAAATATTGTGCACGCAGCTACGTGTCGTCTCCCTATGAGAGCTGGATTGCAGTGTGGTACGCCATAGAGACGTGTGGGAGGAACGGACGCCGTGGATGGCGATCAGCATGAGCTGTCTGTTGATGTATTCGGACCTAGTCGTCTCTCCTCACACACCGTGATGGCATGGTGCAGCGCGTTCCATATCTGCGACATGCTACAGAAGCCGGTTGACAGTCGTTCGAGCAATGGACATCGCATACGTACGGGGGCCACCTTCCACGTATTGTCTAGGCGTGCACATTTTGTTGCGTGTATGTGGGCAGACGTAGTGTGGCGTGACACCTGACACAGGCATGCAATAATGGTTGAAGTTGCAAATGGCGATGGACGCCTACGTTTTCTGGTGAAGTTACGCAAATGAAGAAATGGTAACCCGTTGTGGTGCGGTTGTTCTCGCTAGGGGTGAATCGGTGATGGCGACGATAGGTTGAGGTACTAACCGGTTGTTCCAGCGATACCCACCATGCCGACGAAACTGAACGGCATCTGGGTGTGAAGCGATACGCGGCGGTGGCTGGGTGGGACCGTCCCCGGCCGGTGAGGGGGCGCCTCCCGGCGTGCTGGCCGCGCGGTGCGTGGGCGCACGCGCTACAGCCGGCTGGTGGGGGCGGCCAGTGGCAGGCGCGCCGGCCGACGGACGCGGCAGGCGTCGCAGCTGCGCGCCGGCGCACCCTGCGCGCGGCGCCGTGCGGCCAAAGTAGGTCCTCGCGGGCCCGGTGCGAAGCGCGGTGGACATCTGCAGTGTGCTGGTCCGATTGAGGACTGTGTGCGTTGAGGATGCGCCGCCGCCCGGCGCTCGGCGCCGCGACGCCGTCTGCTGCTCGGTCGCCCCAGCGGTTCTCGCTGGTGGTTTGTATCGCAGCTGTGCGGATGTGTTGGCGTGTGCGCTGTGCTGGGAGAGTTCGCTTCGGCACCCAAGTGGGGCTTTTGTCCTTCTGTGGCGCTGGCGTTGGAGCTGCCGGTCACCGTAGGTGGCGCGTGTTGTCTCCCGCCGGCAATGCCACGACAGCACGCTCCCGGGCCTCTGTCGGCAGCGGCAAGCTCAGTTGGGAGCACGGGTGGTCGCACCGAAAGCGTCTACTCGCCTAACTCCGGGCGATTGCGCCTCTCTCGAACCCGACCAAGTACTTGGGACGGCGCTGCGCGCCGCCGGGACCTGAGAGGGTTTCGAGGTGTATTGTGCAGGGGAGCTCAGCCTCCTCCTGTTTGCAGAATGATTGAGCGGACGCTTGCGTGTTCGCGCGGGCCCCCGGGACACACTCCCGGGCGGCCGGCTGCTCAGCTCTAGTTGACGCAGCTCCCTGGTTGATCCTGCCAGTAGTCATATGCTTGTCTCAAAGATTAAGCCATGCATGTCTCAGTACAAGCCGCATTAAGGTGAAACCGCGAATGGCTCATTAAATCAGTTATGGTTCCTTAGATCGTACCCACGTTACTTGGATAACTGTGGTAATTCTAGAGCTAATACATGCAAACAGAGTCCCGACCAGAGATGGAAGGGACGCTTTTATTAGATCAAAACCAATCGGTCGGCTCGTCCGGTCCGTTTGCCTTGGTGACTCTGAATAACTTTGGGCTGATCGCACGGTCCTCGTACCGGCGACGCATCTTTCAAATGTCTGCCTTATCAACTGTCGATGGTAGGTTCTGCGCCTACCATGGTTGTAACGGGTAACGGGGAATCAGGGTTCGATTCCGGAGAGGGAGCCTGAGAAACGGCTACCACATCCAAGGAAGGCAGCAGGCGCGCAAATTACCCACTCCCGGCACGGGGAGGTAGTGACGAAAAATAACGATACGGGACTCATCCGAGGCCCCGTAATCGGAATGAGTACACTTTAAATCCTTTAACGAGTATCTATTGGAGGGCAAGTCTGGTGCCAGCAGCCGCGGTAATTCCAGCTCCAATAGCGTATATTAAAGTTGTTGCGGTTAAAAAGCTCGTAGTTGGATTTGTGTCCCACGCTGTTGGTTCACCGCCCGTCGGTGTTTAACTGGCATGTATCGTGGGACGTCCTGCCGGTGGGGCGAGCCGAAGGCGTGCGACCGCCCCGTGCGTGCTCGTGCGTCCCGAGGCGGACCCCGTTGAAATCCTACCAGGGTGCTCTTTATTGAGTGTCTCGGTGGGCCGGCACGTTTACTTTGAACAAATTAGAGTGCTTAAAGCAGGCAAGCCCGCCTGAATACTGTGTGCATGGAATAATGGAATAGGACCTCGGTTCTATTTTGTTGGTTTTCGGAACCCGAGGTAATGATTAATAGGGACAGGCGGGGGCATTCGTATTGCGACGTTAGAGGTGAAATTCTTGGATCGTCGCAAGACGAACAGAAGCGAAAGCATTTGCCAAGTATGTTTTCATTAATCAAGAACGAAAGTTAGAGGTTCGAAGGCGATCAGATACCGCCCTAGTTCTAACCATAAACGATGCCAGCCAGCGATCCGCCGCAGTTCCTCCGATGACTCGGCGGGCAGCCTCCGGGAAACCAAAGCTTTTGGGTTCCGGGGGAAGTATGGTTGCAAAGCTGAAACTTAAAGGAATTGACGGAAGGGCACCACCAGGAGTGGAGCCTGCGGCTTAATTTGACTCAACACGGGAAACCTCACCAGGCCCGGACACCGGAAGGATTGACAGA
>NW_025728535.1:2500-7500 GCF_021461385.2 Schistocerca piceifrons | reverse complement strand
CCATGTTGTGCCTTAACCTAACCCATGTTGTGCCTTAACCTAACCCATGTTGTCCCCTAACCTAACCCAAGTTGTCCCCTAACCTAACCCATGTTGTCCCTTAAACCTAACCCATGTTGTGCCTTAACCTAACCCATGTTGTGCCTTAACCTAACCCATGTTGTCCCCTAACCTAACCCATGTTGTCCCCTAACCTAACCCATGTTGTGCCTTAACCTAACCCATGTTGTCCCCTAACCTAACCCATGTTGTGCCTTAACCTAACCCATGTTGTCCCCTAACCTAACCCATGTTGTCCCCTAACCTAACCCATGTTGTCCCCTAACCTAACCCATGTTGTGCCTTAACCTAACCCATGTTGTGCCTTAACCTAACCCATGTTGTCCCCTAACCTAACCCAAGTTGTCCCCTAACCTAACCCATGTTGTCCCCTAACCTAACCCATGTTGTGCCTTAACCTAACCCATGTTGTGCCTTAACCTAACCCATGTTGTGCCTTAACCTAACCCATGTTGTCCCCTAACCTAACCCATGTTGTCCCCTAACCTAACCCATGTTGTGCCTTAACCTAACCCATGTTGTCCCCTAACCTAACCCATGTTGTGCCTTAACCTAACCCATGTTGTCCCCTAACCTAACCCATGTTGTCCCCTAACCTAACCCATGTTGTCCCCTAACCTAACCCATGTTGTGCCTTAACCTAACCCATGTTGTGCCTTAACCTAACCCATGTTGTCCCCTAACCTAACCCATGTTGTCCCCTAACCTAACCCATGTTGTCCCCTAACCTAACCCATGTTGTCCCCTAACCTAACCCATGTTGTCCCCTAACCTAACCCATGTTGTCCCCTAACCTAACCCATGTTGTCCCCTAACCTAACCCATGTTGTCCCCTAACCTAACCCATGTTGTCCCCTAACCTAACCCATGTTGTCCCCTAACCTAACCCATGTTGTGCCCTAACCTAACCCATGTTGTGCCCTAACCTAACCCATGTTGTGCCCTAACCTAACCCATGTTGTGCCTTAACCTAACCCATGTTGTGCCTTAACCTAACCCATGTTGTCCCCTAACCTAACCCAAGTTGTCCCCTAACCTAACCCATGTTGTCCCCTAACCTAACCCATGTTGTGCCTTAACCTAACCCATGTTGTGCCTTAACCTAACCCATGTTGTGCCTTAACCTAACCCATGTTGTCCCCTAACCTAACCCATGTTGTCCCCTAACCTAACCCATGTTGTGCCTTAACCTAACCCATGTTGTCCCCTAACCTAACCCATGTTGTGCCTTAACCTAACCCATGTTGTCCCCTAACCTAACCCATGTTGTCCCCTAACCTAACCCATGTTGTCCCCTAACCTAACCCATGTTGTGCCTTAACCTAACCCATGTTGTGCCTTAACCTAACCCATGTTGTGCCGTAACCTAACCCATGTTGTGCCTTAACCTAACCCATGTTGTGCCTTAACCTAACCCATGTTGTGCCTTAACCTAACCCATGTTGTGCCTTAACCTAACCCATGTTGTGCCTTAACCTAACCCACGTTGTCCCCTAACGTAACCCACGTTGTCCCCTAACGTAACCCACGTTGTCCCCTAACGTAACCCACGTTGTCCCCTAACGTAACCCACGTTGTCCCCTAACGTAACCCACGTTGTCCCCTAACGTAACCCACGTTGTCCCCTAACGTAACCCACGTTGTCGCCTATCGTAACCCACGTTGTCGCCTAAACCTGCTCTGTAATTGTTATACGACTCGTTCAATTAGTGTAGTGTTGCCCACCCGCAACCCTCGCAATATAGTTCGCTACTCGCACTGCCCGCTCCCCTGTGTATCGCTTCATGTTAAACACCTTGCAAGTCTTGCTGACTTTCCACATGCTCCTGCTGTACACTGTAATGTGGATGGCAGCAGGGCGTACATGCCGCCCCCCCCCCCCCCCACCTCTCCCCACGTCCCCACCTTGCCCCCCTGCCTTCGCAAGGTGGTTGGTGACAAGTTTGCATGTTCAATGCCCTTCGCATGCGACGTACGCAGGCTACGTTGTGGTGCGGCCTGTGTCAACTGTCCGCTGATGTCGTACGCGTGAACCACAATCTGTACTGCACATTCGTCCTTATGTACTGAATGATACATCGTGGCACATGTGTGACCGTACAACGACTGCGCCCAAAAACGGCGGACCATACAGTGCAAATATTGTGCACGCAGCTACGTGTCGTCTCCCTATGAGAGCTGGATTGCAGTGTGGTACGCCATAGAGACGTGTGGGAGGAACGGACGCCGTGGATGGCGATCAGCATGAGCTGTCTGTTGATGTATTCGGACCTAGTCGTCTCTCCTCACACACCGTGATGGCATGGTGCAGCGCGTTCCATATCTGCGACATGCTACAGAAGCCGGTTGACAGTCGTTCGAGCAATGGACATCGCATACGTACGGGGGCCACCTTCCACGTATTGTCTAGGCGTGCACATTTTGTTGCGTGTATGTGGGCAGACGTAGTGTGGCGTGACACCTGACACAGGCATGCAATAATGGTTGAAGTTGCAAATGGCGATGGACGCCTACGTTTTCTGGTGAAGTTACGCAAATGAAGAAATGGTAACCCGTTGTGGTGCGGTTGTTCTCGCTAGGGGTGAATCGGTGATGGCGACGATAGGTTGAGGTACTAACCGGTTGTTCCAGCGATACCCACCATGCCGACGAAACTGAACGGCATCTGGGTGTGAAGCGATACGCGGCGGTGGCTGGGTGGGACCGTCCCCGGCCGGTGAGGGGGCGCCTCCCGGCGTGCTGGCCGCGCGGTGCGTGGGCGCACGCGCTACAGCCGGCTGGTGGGGGCGGCCAGTGGCAGGCGCGCCGGCCGACGGACGCGGCAGGCGTCGCAGCTGCGCGCCGGCGCACCCTGCGCGCGGCGCCGTGCGGCCAAAGTAGGTCCTCGCGGGCCCGGTGCGAAGCGCGGTGGACATCTGCAGTGTGCTGGTCCGATTGAGGACTGTGTGCGTTGAGGATGCGCCGCCGCCCGGCGCTCGGCGCCGCGACGCCGTCTGCTGCTCGGTCGCCCCAGCGGTTCTCGCTGGTGGTTTGTATCGCAGCTGTGCGGATGTGTTGGCGTGTGCGCTGTGCTGGGAGAGTTCGCTTCGGCACCCAAGTGGGGCTTTTGTCCTTCTGTGGCGCTGGCGTTGGAGCTGCCGGTCACCGTAGGTGGCGCGTGTTGTCTCCCGCCGGCAATGCCACGACAGCACGCTCCCGGGCCTCTGTCGGCAGCGGCAAGCTCAGTTGGGAGCACGGGTGGTCGCACCGAAAGCGTCTACTCGCCTAACTCCGGGCGATTGCGCCTCTCTCGAACCCGACCAAGTACTTGGGACGGCGCTGCGCGCCGCCGGGACCTGAGAGGGTTTCGAGGTGTATTGTGCAGGGGAGCTCAGCCTCCTCCTGTTTGCAGAATGATTGAGCGGACGCTTGCGTGTTCGCGCGGGCCCCCGGGACACACTCCCGGGCGGCCGGCTGCTCAGCTCTAGTTGACGCAGCTCCCTGGTTGATCCTGCCAGTAGTCATATGCTTGTCTCAAAGATTAAGCCATGCATGTCTCAGTACAAGCCGCATTAAGGTGAAACCGCGAATGGCTCATTAAATCAGTTATGGTTCCTTAGATCGTACCCACGTTACTTGGATAACTGTGGTAATTCTAGAGCTAATACATGCAAACAGAGTCCCGACCAGAGATGGAAGGGACGCTTTTATTAGATCAAAACCAATCGGTCGGCTCGTCCGGTCCGTTTGCCTTGGTGACTCTGAATAACTTTGGGCTGATCGCACGGTCCTCGTACCGGCGACGCATCTTTCAAATGTCTGCCTTATCAACTGTCGATGGTAGGTTCTGCGCCTACCATGGTTGTAACGGGTAACGGGGAATCAGGGTTCGATTCCGGAGAGGGAGCCTGAGAAACGGCTACCACATCCAAGGAAGGCAGCAGGCGCGCAAATTACCCACTCCCGGCACGGGGAGGTAGTGACGAAAAATAACGATACGGGACTCATCCGAGGCCCCGTAATCGGAATGAGTACACTTTAAATCCTTAACGAGTATCTATTGGAGGGCAAGTCTGGTGCCAGCAGCCGCGGTAATTCCAGCTCCAATAGCGTATATTAAAGTTGTTGCGGTTAAAAAGCTCGTAGTTGGATTTGTGTCCCACGCTGTTGGTTCACCGCCCGTCGGTGTTTAACTGGCATGTATCGTGGGACGTCCTGCCGGTGGGGCGAGCCGAAGGCGTGCGACCGCCCCGTGCGTGCTCGTGCGTCCCGAGGCGGACCCCGTTGAAATCCTACCAGGGTGCTCTTTATTGAGTGTCTCGGTGGGCCGGCACGTTTACTTTGAACAAATTAGAGTGCTTAAAGCAGGCAAGCCGCCTGAATACTGTGTGCATGGAATAATGGAATAGGACCTCGGTTCTATTTTGTTGGTTTTCGGAACCCGAGGTAATGATTAATAGGGGACAGGCGGGGGCATTCGTATTGCGACGTTAGAGGTGAAATTCTTGGATCGTCGCAAGACGAACAGAAGCGAAAGCATTTGCCAAGTATGTTTTCATTAATCAAGAACGAAAGTTAGAGGTTCGAAGGCGATCAGATACCGCCCTAGTTCTAACCATAAACGATGCCAGCCAGCGATCCGCCGCAGTTCCTCCGATGACTCGGCGGGCAGCCTCCGGGAAACCAAAGCTTTTGGGTTCCGGGGGAAGTATGGTTGCAAAGCTGAAAACTTAAAGGAATTGACGGAAGGGCACCACCAGGAGTGGAGCCTGCGGCTTAATTTGACTCAACACGGGAAACCTCACCAGGCCCGGACACCGGAAGGATTGACAGATTGATAGCTCTTTCTTGATTCGGTGGGTGGTGGTGCATGGCCGTTCTTAGTTGGTGGAGCGATTTGTCTGGTTAATTCCGATAACGAACGAGACTCTAGCCTGCTAACTAGTCGCGTGACATCCTTC
>NW_025728534.1:0-58954 GCF_021461385.2 Schistocerca piceifrons | reverse complement strand
AAGTAGTCTTTAAAAAGTGAATGTTTTTCGTTAAAAGACAAAAGTTGCTTTAGAAAAAAGTAATAGTGGGGCTTTTGTTGTTGAACAAAATAAGTACAATGAACATACGTTATCAGATTTGCGCAATGCAGCTTCACACTACCTTTTGATTATAACACAATATACTATACATCGTCCCGAACCGTGACCAGAGTCGCGAGACGAGCAGAGCACGCCGCCGACGCCCGCTCAGTACAACCGTCCACCCGCTACTACTGTCGACCGACTACTACCTCTCCCGACTCGCGCTACAATATATATAACAACTGTTCCTGGCGACCCGGTGCGTGCCACTACTGTCGTCTGGCGCGGTCCAAGCGCCGACTAGCAACGATAAATAACTCTCTGGTCAGACAGAGATGCTGTCATGCCTCGCCATCGCTCTGGTAACGAATACATACGTGTTGCAGCGTGCGTACCACCGGAACACGCAGTGGCGGAGCCAAAGACTGTGTTGTCGAGGTCGAGTGCGAGCGGGAAGAGAGGCAGCGTCGGCACGGAGATGCAAGCGAGCGAGACGCACGGGGGCTGCGGCGTGGCGCGTTTGCGGTCGGCGCCTTTGGTGGCAACGGCCGGGACAAGCAGCGGTGTATGGTGTGGTGCGGGGCGGACAGGGGCGGCGGTGGACGGGGAGGAGGCGGCGCGACGACGGCATGGGGGCGAAAACGGGACGGGGGACGGCGGATGTTGAGAGGCGTCACGCGCGGACAGGACACAGGACACAGACACAGAGACACACAGATTGGAAAGGGAGGGTGCGCGGTAGTAGTTGGGAATGTGCGTACCGTGCGGGATGGGAGTGGGCGAGGAACACGGTCGTGGCCCCTGTTTGTGGGTGCGTGTGATGACGTCGGTGTGTTGTGGGAAGGGAAGGTGCTGTGGCGGCGGCGCGTAATGGGCGTAGGCCGAAAAGAGAAAGGAACGTGGGCAGTGTGTTGGCAAGCGTCGGTTCGACTGCGACGTTGATGGGCAGGGCAAGGTTAATGGTGGTAGGAGTAGGCGTGTGGGCGCAAAAAATCTGCCGCTGCAGGCGGTGCCGTAACCGCCATGGGGCGGGAAGGAGAGAGGGCCAAAGAAAGAAAGAAAGAAGAAAACAAAATAAAAAAAAAAAAGGAGGGGGGGGGGGGCGAAAGGAAGGCAGGAAGGACAAGAGGCGAGGCGACGGCTTGCTTTGTGTATCGGTCGGTCTCTGGCTATGCTTCGTTTTCTGCAGCAGGGTCGGTGCGCGGCGTGGCTCGCGGCAGTGGGAACGCCTGGCGGCTGGACGGCCAGCAATGCGGTTGGATGGGCGGCCACAGCACCGCACCTGTGCCCGAGGAGGAGACGCTGGCGGCGGGCCCTGAGGTGAGGCCGGCTCGGCTCGGCTGGGGCTGTGGATGTGTAGGTGTGCGCCGCTGCTGCAACAACGAGTAAAACGCGAGAAGAAGGGATGGCGGTAGAGAGAAAAAAAAAAAAAAGGTCGTGTTGTGTTGATGCGCAGGCAGACGCGTACAGAGAGACGAGCCCGGTCTGCAGCAGGGTGTGGCCGTGCCGAGTGCAGAGCAGCGGCGGCTCGGTTCGGTTCGGTTCGGCCCGGCGGGCCGCGCTGTTGTCGCGGACGTGAGCGCCCCCTGGCGGGTGGCCGGAGGCGGCGCGGCGTGTTGGACGTGTGGCTGGTGGCAGTGCACAATTTGCGAGTGGCTGGCGGTGTGGCGTGGCGGTTGGCGCGTCGGGCGGCGGAGAGGGAGAGAGAGGAGAGGTATGTGTTGCGGGCGCCCTTTGCTGCGCTGCGTCGTTGCGTGTGCCGTACAGGGCGGGCGCTTGTCGACTGTGTGGGCGGTGTGGCGAATTGGCGTGAAACGGCTGCCGAGAGGTGTGTGGTAGCGAGCCGGTCGGTGTCAGTGCGAAGGGGAATGTGCGTGCGTTTGGCGGTTTCGGTGTGCTTTTTGCGGCGTGAGAGTGGGAATTAGTGGGGCCGGCTGTTGTGTTTGTTCCTTGTGTCTTGTGTCGTGTAGGTAGCTTGATGGCAACGTGGAAGGACGCCGGTTTCGTTTCGAGCCTTGCGTGTGGTTGTCGACGTTGACTGGTTGGCGTGTGCCGATGCACGTGCATGTGTGGGTCGCGAGTGCGTTTTTGGCTGGCTGTGTGTGTGTGTGTGTTTTGGGGGGGAAGGGGGAGGCGGTGGTGAAAGTGCAGTCGTTGCCACGGGCGTCGTCGGGTCGGGTGGGGCTGGGGCTGTGCGTCGTGGCGGAAAGGTGGTAGGTTGCGGGAAGCGAGCCCGTCGTTGACGGTGTCGCGTGAGTTGTGAATCGAGTGGGGCGCGGGGCGCGGGGCGCGGGACAGGAGCAGCGTGCCGCTGCGTCGTGGTCGTCAGCAGAGGCTGTGCGTGTGCTTGTCCTTTTTGTGGGCGGTTCGTGCGAGGCGTTTTTGTTTTGTGTTGCCCTAGTTGTTAGTTTATTTTGTTTGTGTTTGTTATTTTGAGACGACGACTGGTTGGTGGCGTGCGCGCGAAGTGGCGGTGTGCGCTTCCCGTGTCGTTTGTGTTGTTTTTTTTTTGTTTTTGTTTTTGTGTGTTTTTTTTTGCACTGGGCCCCGGGGGGTGGGTGGGTGCGTGCGTGTGTGTCGATTGCCGGCTGGCGAAAGGTGCGCCATCGGCGGAGGTGGGTCGCCGGCACGAGTAGAGGCGGCGGCGTTGTTGCTGTTGTTGTGTGGTGTTTGTTTTGTTCGGCTGTGTCGGCGAGCTGTGTTGCGGTGCGTGTGAATGGTGGTGCAAAAGTGCTGGCGTTGGGGCTGCGACTGCGACGGCGGCGAGCCGCGGGCGCGCATGATAGTGATGTTGTGAACAGCGGCTGTGTACGGTAGTGGTGTTGTTGTAGCACGACGTGCATCCGGGCCGGCGCGGAAAGCGCAGTTGCGGGCGGTTGCCCTTCGGTGCCAGCCATGTCGCGTGAGCGGCGGGTTGCTGTGGTGTCGACACGTGGTGCTCTGGGTTGTTGTGTGGTGCCCTTTGGCCGGTGGGGGTGGTTCGCGTGCGTCTCGTTCGCGCTCGGTATCTGGTCGTGGTCGTGCTGCTCCCCCGTCTGTCGGCGGTTTTCGACGTCGTCTGTACGTTTTTGTCCGTTTGCGGCGGTGCCTGCCGACGTCGTCCCGTCGCGACCTTTCAACCGAAAGTGTGGCGCCCGAAGGTGAACGAACGTAACCCTGACCTCGGCGCTTTACGCTGAGCCGAGCGAACCGAACCGAACCTAACCTGTGGTGTGGTGAGGTGAGCTCAGCCTGTGAGCCCCAAACGTCTACGTAAGGTAAGCTGTCCGGCGGCTCACGCCTCACGTTTTGAACGCTTTTTTAACCTACGTTTGACGCTTCTTAACCTAGCACTGACCCCTTAACCTAACGTGTAACGTAACCTAACGTAACCTAACCTAACCTAACCTAACCTAACCTAACCTAACCTAACCTCTGACGCCTGACGTGTTTGAATGCTTAACCTAAGTTTGACGCTTAACCTAACCCAAGTCCCCTTAACCTAACCCACGTCCACCTAACCTAACCGAACCTAACCTAGACGTGTAAACGTAATGTGTAACGCGCAACGTGTAAGGTCGGCTGTCGTGTGTGCTGACGGCAGATTGGGTTGGTCTGTAGATTCGGATTGCGGTTTGCCTCGGTCGAGGGGTTGGGTCGGAAGCGGCGAGGGGCGGCGGCGCCTGTTGCGCAGGCGGCGTCCGTTTGCGGCGGGCAATTGTTGAGAAACGGCTGTGAATGTTGGCGGGCGAGAGGAGGAGGACGGCGCGCGATGTGGCCCGACGGCTGCGGGCCGATCGGGAAACGGCGGGAGGGCGACGGAAGGCGATGGGGCGGCGGAGGCGCGTTTGCACGGCCGTCATCGCCGCACGCCTCGGCTTGTGTGGCTGTGGCGCCGGCCGCGCTGGCCGGGCTGCCGCGGCGACGGTGTGGGAGTTTTGCCGAAGGTTTGGCCATTGTGGCGGGTCGTCGGCTGGGGCTGTGGGGGCGGCATTTGGGCGGGGGCGGCGATTCTCGGCGGGCCGACCCAGGCTGTAGCGCGCGGTAGCTGCAGTTTGGCCGTGGTTTGCGGCGCTGCCGTGGCGACTGGTTGGCGACTGTGGTGTGGCTGTGTGTAGCCCCATCCTCGGTGGTTTGAAAGGCGCGGGCGGTTGTGGCGCAGCTTTGGGGCTGCTCCGCACAGGCTGTCGGACGTTGGGCGGTAGCAAGCGCGGGAGGCGCGGCGCGGCGGCGCGCAGAGTGGCGGCCGCTCTCTCGGCCGTCCGCGCCCGCCCGCGACACTGGCTGGGCCCTTGTGATTCTCTGCTCTGCTCTGCCGTGCTGTGCTGTGCTTGCGTGCCTGCCGTCCCGCTCGCTCTCGCTCTCGCTCTCGCTGTGTGTTACGCGCGTCGTCGAAATGGCAGATCAGGCGGCTACGAACGAGACTGCTGCGGCACCCGCCGCCACCGGCACTACGAAGAAGGCCAAGTCTGCGTCGTCTGCGAAGAAGCCGCGCGCCAAGCCTGCGCACCCGCGCACCTCTGAGATGGTGACGGCCGCCATCAAGAGTCTGAAGGAGCGCGGCGGGTCGTCGCTGCAGGCGATCAAGAAGTACATAGCCGCGCACTACAAGCTGGACGCGGAGAAGCTGGCGCCGTTTATCAAGAAGTACCTCAAGTCGGCCGTCGTGGCGGGCGAGCTGGTGCAGACGAAGGGGAAGGGCGCGTCCGGCTCGTTCAAGCTTGCCGGCGCCGGCGGCGGGGGGGCGGCCGAGGGCGGCAAGGCTCGTGCTGGCGGTGCCAAGAAGAAGCGCGCCGCTCCGGCCAGCAAGGAGAAGAAGGGCGCCCGTGCGGCCGGCGCAAAGAAGGCTGGTGGCGTGAAGGCGGCGACCGGTCGGAAGGCGGGCGCCGCCAAGAAGGCGTCTGCGGCGTCGGCCGCTCCCGCGGGTGCGAAGAAGGCGGCTGCGGCCAAGCCGGCCAAGGCCAAGTCGCCGTCGAAGGCGAAGAAGGCCGCCAAGGTTCCGACGAAGAAGCCGAAGGCGCCGCGCCCGAAGAAGGCGACGACGCCGTCTAAGGCGAAGGCTTCGCCCAAGAAGAAGAAGTAGAGTAGAGTAGAGGAGAAAGAGATGGGAAAGGAAGGGTTTGGCGCTTGACCCCGTCGTCCCCACCCCCCGTCGTCGTCTAGTGGCGCGCAAGAGACGCGCGGCCCAAAACGGCCCTTCTCAGGGCCATCAAAGCACGTCGGGGAAGGTTTTGATTGTCGTGTTGCGTTTGGTGTGGGTGTCTGTCTGTATGCCCGTGGGGATGCTGTTTGCGTGCCGTGGTGGTTTGATTGCGGGGGTCGGTGGCGGGTGTGGGCGGCGGTAGCGGTAAGCGGTGTTGTTGTTGTCGTGGTTGATTGTCGCCGTGTTTGTGGCGGCGGCCGACGGTTGGTTTTCTGTCACGTTGTTTTGTTTGAATACGTTGGTTGGCTTGCCTGCGTTCGTTCTTCTCGGATGTGTGTCTTGTCTAGTCGTGTCTGGTCTTTGTTTTGTTTCTTTGTGTGTGTTATGTTTTGCAACGGGGGGCACGTTGAGATGTGGAAGGAGTCGGCGGGGATTTCGGTGGCGTGTAGAGCGAGCGAGCGCGCCTGCCTGGCCGTTGGCCGTCGGAGTGGAGTGCGGGTTTTTTTTGTTTTCGAAACGAAAGCGGCGGCCGGCCAGCCACCCGTGCGGTGTGACGTCGGCCGTTGGGTATTGTGCGCTTTGAGCGCCGGGGAGGGATGATGTGTGATTGTTGCGCGCTGCTAGCAGGCAGGCAGAGTGAGCGGGTGTGTGTGGCGGACGGACGGGAAGTGGTGGTTTTTGTTTTTGGGTTGCGGGGCGAGAGGCAGGCGACCGACAAAGTTTGCTCGCGACGGAGAGATGTTAGTGGCCCTGAAAAGGGCCGTTTTTGTTTGTGCGGTGCGGTGCCGCGGCGCGGTTTAGGCGCGCTCGCCGCGGATGCGGCGCGCGAGCTGGATGTCCTTGGGCATGATGGTGACGCGCTTGGCGTGGATTGCGCACAGGTTGGTGTCTTCGAAGAGGCCGACGAGGTAGGCCTCGCTGGCCTCCTGCAGGGCCATGACTGCGGAGCTCTGGAAGCGCAGGTCGGTCTTGAAGTCCTGGGCGATCTCGCGCACTAGGCGCTGGAATGGCAGCTTGCGGATGAGCAGCTCTGTGCTCTTCTGGTAGCGCCTGATTTCTCGCAGGGCGACGGTGCCCGGCCTGTAGCGGTGGGGCTTCTTGACGCCTCCGGTGGCGGGCGCGCTCTTCCTCGCCGCCTTGGTGGCGAGCTGTTTGCGCGGCGCCTTTCCGCCGGTGGACTTGCGGGCCGTTTGCTTTGTGCGGGCCATGGCGGTAGCGTTGGCGGTAGCGGAGCGGCGTGCGTGGAGGTTAGGTGCGGCGCGGCGTCCGGTGCTGCCTTGACAACGGGCCCGCGCGCCTCCGTGCTGCGCTTATATGCCCTCGGTTGCGCGTGGTGGGGGGAGGGCGGGCCAGAGTCTATATAGGGGGGCGGCGGGCGCGCTGGGCGCAGACCGTAGCCGACTCGCCAGCCGCTGCAGCTGCTGTTTGTGCACGTTTTGCTTTGCCCGAGGAAGGAAGGATGACAGGCCGCGGCAAGGGAGGAAAGGGGCTCGGCAAGGGTGGCGCCAAGCGGCACCGCAAGGTGTTGCGCGACAACATCCAGGGCATCACGAAGCCCGCCATCCGCCGCCTGGCTCGCAGGGGCGGCGTGAAGCGCATCTCTGGTCTGATCTACGAGGAGACCCGCGGGGTGCTGAAGGTGTTCCTGGAGAACGTGATCCGCGACGCGGTGACGTACACTGAGCACGCCAAGCGCAAGACTGTGACGGCCATGGACGTGGTGTACGCCCTGAAGAGGCAGGGGCGCACCCTGTACGGTTTCGGCGGTTAGGCTGCGTCGCAGCGGGCGCTGGCCTTCCCGCGGCCGTGCTTGTGGGTGGGAGAGACTAGAAAACGGCCCTTTTCAGGGCCACCACACTGTTCGGAAGTTGAAAAGTGCGAAAGAGTCTGTGTTGTTGTTGTTGTTGTTGCTGCGTGTGTGTGCGCTGTGTTGTTCGTTTGTTTGTTTGTTTGTTTGTTTGTTTGTTTCTTTCTTTCTTTCCGTTTGAGCGACGTGATGTGGCTGGGAGGGGAGAAGGAAAGGAAACGTGTCATGTGGCTGGCTGTGTGTGGAGCTGCTTCGTTTGTGTTTGTTATTGTGTGTCTTTGTATCGATCGCGACGGAGATGGCGGGCTGTGTGTTGTTGTGCGAGAGAGGCGGTAATTATTTGCTTGCGTGGTTTGGCTCTGTGTGTTTGCGGCGGCGTTGGGGTTTCCGAGGCAAGGCGTGTGGGCATAGGCGGCCGGATCAGCTGTTTCGTTCGTGTCGACGGCCGTTGCGCGCGGGAGTGGAGGGCGGTGTGTCGACACGCCTCCCTTTAACAATGGTCATTATTGCTGCCGTTGTCGTTTGGAAGGCGACTCTGCGACCGTGCAAAATGTGTGTGTGTGTGTGTGTGTGTGTGTGTGTGTGTGTGTGTGCGGGCTGTGTGGACGACAAGATGGCGGACGTGCGCCGGCGGCGGCTGTGCTGTGAAAGTGCAAAGTTGAAACAAAACAAGGTGCGGCGAGGACGACTGAAATTTTGCTTTGGACGTAGGTTTGTGTGGTGGCCCTGAAAAGGGCCGATTGTTGTGGGCCGGGCCGAGCCGAGCCGGCAAAGCGCGTTGCGTGCAGGGGAGCACGCGGCGCTGCGATTGCCTGGCCTCCTTTAGGCCTTCTTCTCGGTCTTCTTTGGCAGCAGGACGGCCTGGATGTTGGGTAGGACACCACCCTGTGCGATGGTGACGCCCGACAGGAGCTTGTTGAGCTCCTCGTCGTTGCGGATGGCAAGCTGCAGGTGGCGCGGGATGATGCGCGTCTTCTTGTTGTCGCGGGCCGCGTTTCCGGCCAGCTCGAGCACCTCAGCCGCGAGGTACTCCATGACGGCGGCGAGGTAGACGGGCGCCCCGGCGCCGACGCGCTCTGCGTAGTTTCCCTTGCGCAGGAGGCGGTGGATTCTGCCGACCGGGAACTGGAGCCCAGCCCTGCTTGAGCGGGACTTTGACTTGCCCTTGACTTTGCCTCCCTTTCCGCGTCCGGACATGGCGATGGGCTAGCGACGGTGCACACGAGAAGGAAACGAAAACGACCGGTGCGAGCGGCAGCGAGTCGAGCAGCGGAGTGCGTGCCGGCGCAGCCGGGGTGGGGGTGCTTTATGGGCTCGGGTGCGGCGGCCGGTTGCGCGCGCGCCCCATTGGTCGGCGGCCGCAACAGGGCGAGCTGGTAAAGGTGCGGCGGCGGCTGGCGGCGGGTGCCACTGTGTGGGGAGACGCTGACTAGAGCGGAGCGCTTGCTACTGGTGTTGCTGCTGCCGCCGTACGTTGGTTCGAGATGCCGCCCAAGACTAGCGGGAAGGCCGCCAAGAAGGCTGGCAAGGCGCAGAAGAACATTTCGAAGGGCGACAAGAAGAAGAAGCGCAAGAGGAAGGAGAGCTATGCCATCTACATCTACAAGGTGCTGAAGCAGGTGCACCCTGACACGGGCATCTCGTCGAAGGCGATGAGCATCATGAACAGCTTCGTGAACGACATTTTCGAGCGCATTGCGGCCGAGGCTTCTCGCCTGGCGCACTACAACAAGCGCTCGACCATCACGTCCCGCGAGATCCAGACCGCTGTGCGGCTGTTGCTGCCTGGCGAGCTGGCCAAGCACGCCAGTGAGCGAGGGCACGAAGGCGGTGACCAAGTACACGAGCTCCAAGTAAGGAGGTGGCTCTGGAACGGAAGGAAGGATGGAGAGAGAATGCTCCTCCGTTGCGAGAGCGGCAAAACGGCCCTTTTCAGGGCCACCAACTTGCCTTTTGCGGGAAGGGCGGAATTGTTGTTGTTGTTTGTGTGGACGGCTGTGATGTATGTGTGCATTTTGATTGTGGGTGGGGGGGGCGCGTCAAAGCGTGTTGCGCGGGGTACGGCCACGAGGTTGGTCGCCGTGGCGTGGAATGGTGGCACGCCTCGTTGGCGTGGTTTTTGACCCATTTGGTGTTGTTGGTGTGTGTGTTACCTGTCTGCGAGGGGGGACAGTGCGATCGCCGACTTTTGTGTCACCGTAACGACGGCCGTTTGCGGGTTTGTTTTTTGCACATCATACATGGCGAGGGTGAAATGTGAAATGTTGTTTTTTTTTGTGGTTTTTGTTTGCCGCCCACTATTCCCTTTGCTGTACGCCGAGTTTGACAATGGTGCGACGTAACTGCAGCGTGGAGGTGTGTGAGTGACGTTGAAATGAACGTGCCATGAAGACGCATTGTTGTTGCATTGTACTGTACGTGTACGGCGACACGCACGATGATGTACCATTCGACTCTGATTTTTGATAGCCGTGTCTGACTGATTGCGTACGACGCACGCACACCGATGTCGTCATTCAAGATGCACGCGTGTCCAGTGCAGTACAGTAAGCGCGACGCTAGACGACGGCGGCGGCGGCGGCGGCCGTTTTTGGCGAATGTCTGTACACGTGTTTGTCTGTGTCCATCCGGTATGTATTTGTTTGTTTGAAAGTGTTTTGTGTGTCGGTGACGTGGTCCGATCCGTCGCCCCCCTGAGTAACTGTCGATCGGCGCGATAGACCGGCGTCACGCAACTGAACCGAAGTCGTGGGCACACCCGTCATACTGTTGTACACCGTCGCGCTGAGAACGGTAACGACAGGTTGACTTTGATCGGTCGAATGTCTGGGCAGAACGTGAGGAAGGAGGCAAGAGTGCAGGAGGAAAGGACAGAGGGGGGGGGGGCAAAAGAGAGAGGAAGGGAAAAAGGGGAGAAACGCATTCGTAGAGCAACGGAACGTTCCCGTGTCGGAGGCGTATTGGAGCCGCACTGAAATGCGTTTAACGGCGGCGCGGCTGCAAGTGTCTGCCGTGGTGAACGTTACCTTTGACGGCTGCATTGGCCTTTGCTTTTTGCTTTTGCTTTCGCTTTCGCTTTCCCGGTTGTACGTAACGTTTGTTGGTATGGTTGGTTCTGAGGAAGAGTGTGTGACAGTGCCGTGCCGTCCATGTTCGTGTGCCCTCCCATTGTGTGTATGCTATTGTCTGTGTACTTGAATGATGTATGTAGGTGTTAGTGGACGTGTTTTACCAGTGGGGGGAAATGGATCGTCGATAGTTGGCGTCACTCTGTCACGGTCGAGATGACGCACCCTCCGTACAGAAAGGTGTCGGGAAAGTGTGTGTGTGTGTGTGTGTGTGTGTGTGTGTGTGTGTGTGTGTGTGTGCGTGCGTGCGTCCGTGAATTGGCAGTGTTTGGAGGTGGGCGTGCCCTGCATGTGGCCCGGAAGGCTGTTCGTTTGGCGGTAGTGTTGTGTGGACAGGGGAGGGGCATGCGTAACGCTGCTGGCATGGCATTTCGGGAGATGGGAGGGGGCAAACGAGGAAACGAGGAGCGGCGGCCAAAGACGGGACGGGGAGGGGCGCGGTGTGGGTGGCTTGCGCCTGTGCTCGGCGTTGTGGTTTGTGCAAAAGAGGAGGAGAAAAACAATGAGTTGCCAGGGAGGGGAGCGGTGTTGTGTTGTGGTTGTCGTGGTGTAGCCGCAGACGCGGCTGTCAGTGAACGTGGCGAGACGGACGGATGCGCGGAGGGGCGGGGGCGGCGCATTTCGCCGGTGCCGTGCCGTGCCGTGCCATGCCATGCCTGAAAGCCGCGTGGTCGCTGTGTTGTTGGTGGCGTGGGGGCGAGGAGAGTACCGTACGGGTGTGCTTGTGCGCCGGAAATGGCACACTGCGCCTGCCCGTCTTGGAGGCTGATGGCTGTGGTGTGGAAATGGGGCGCGGTGATGTTGAAGCAGTTGAAGAACAGAAAAGAAACCAAGAAGAAAACGGAAGGCGTGATGCGGCGGTGGTGGTGAGAGCGGGAAAAACAAAACAAAACAAAAAAAAAGAAAGAAAAAAAAACAACAAGAAAAAAGAAGGAAAAACAACAAGAAACAAAAAAAGAAAACAAAAAGTCTATCAATATTAAAATGTAAATGGAAATGGAAATGGAAATGGACCCAGGTATAACCTCCCTGCACAAATAGCAGAGAGTCCGATGATAATAAAAATGTGCCAGAATGTTAACGTCCCTACAAAACAAACCCAACGATAATATTAATGAAAGAATGAACCGTATGTAACATTGCAACAGACATAATGGAACCTGATAAATTGTATAAGGGCAGCAGCGTTGACCTTTGGCCCTGTATTCAGAATAAAAAGAGCCAAAGATCGTTACCCCAATGAAAAAGACACTGAAACACGTATGTAACATAGCAGCGATGGCGAGACATTGTAGCATCTGTGACCAGAGAGTTTGCGCTGGACCGCGCGAGTGTTGCGAGCGGTTCTCAGTCAGTCAGTCAGTCAGTCAGTCAGTCAGTCAGTCGTTGCGAGTCTGTAGCTCTGTCTAGTTGAGGGCTGTACTCTGTCAGTAGTCGTCGCGTGCAGTACGCTAATAGTCGTCATGCAGAGCGGTCGGTCAGTAGTAGCAGCCGAGTGCGGTTGTGTGATGTAGGCGGTCGGCAACACTGGTCAAGATGGTGAAGGAGGTATACTGTTAATTAATATAATCATTAGATAATGAAAAATTATATTTATTGTAATTAATTCTCCAACAAGTTCCCCAAAAATAATTTTTATTTCAAAAGCATTTTTCAAAAATGTAATGTTTTATTGAACTAAAGAGTTCGTTGCACTTCCCATTTCATTCCACTTCTTTGAAGAAAAATTTCACTAAAATCACAAAAAAAGAGAATATTATTATTTGCAATGCAGTTCCTCCAAGCGCTGCGCAACAACAAGAGCAGAAATGTGACATCCATTTATTCTGAGGTAAGACTTTAATTCTGATTGTTTTGCACAGGGCCAAAGACCGATATTTCGGCTCAATTGAAGTTTCTTGTCACTGAACGGACTTTAAATGTTGTGAAGAATTTATATTTGAGTCGGATTGCGAATTTCACATTTTTGTTGCCATTTTCAATACCTCTCATTGTGGGCGAGGTTACAATTAGCGCAATGTCCATTAGCATCCGTAAATAACATTGTCCATTATTTTAAATTTTGCGGGGAGGTTACAACACACAAAAAAAAAAAAAAAAACAAAAAAGTTGCATTTATATCCGCTCCTCAATTGTAGATACCCCTTACACAGCTGTGTGCAATGAATGAGTGCTGGCTGGTAATTAATTGCACTCCTTGGAGGGAAATGCCATAGGAAGTAGTCTTTAAAAAGTGAATGTTTTTCGTTAAAAGACAAAAGTTGCTTTAGAAAAAAGTAATAGTGGGGCTTTTGTTGTTGAACAAAATAAGTACAATGAACATACGTTATCAGATTTGCGCAATGCAGCTTCACACTACCTTTTGATTATAACACAATATACTATACATCGTCCCGAACCGTGACCAGAGTCGCGAGACGAGCAGAGCACGCCGCCGACGCCCGCTCAGTACAACCGTCCACCCGCTACTACTGTCGACCGACTACTACCTCTCCCGACTCGCGCTACAATATATATAACAACTGTTCCTGGCGACCCGGTGCGTGCCACTACTGTCGTCTGGCGCGGTCCAAGCGCCGACTAGCAACGATAAATAACTCTCTGGTCAGACAGAGATGCTGTCATGCCTCGCCATCGCTCTGGTAACGAATACATACGTGTTGCAGCGTGCGTACCACCGGAACACGCAGTGGCGGAGCCAAAGACTGTGTTGTCGAGGTCGAGTGCGAGCGGGAAGAGAGGCAGCGTCGGCACGGAGATGCAAGCGAGCGAGACGCACGGGGGCTGCGGCGTGGCGCGTTTGCGGTCGGCGCCTTTGGTGGCAACGGCCGGGACAAGCAGCGGTGTATGGTGTGGTGCGGGGCGGACAGGGGCGGCGGTGGACGGGGAGGAGGCGGCGCGACGACGGCATGGGGGCGAAAACGGGACGGGGGACGGCGGATGTTGAGAGGCGTCACGCGCGGACAGGACACAGGACACAGACACAGAGACACACAGATTGGAAAGGGAGGGTGCGCGGTAGTAGTTGGGAATGTGCGTACCGTGCGGGATGGGAGTGGGCGAGGAACACGGTCGTGGCCCCTGTTTGTGGGTGCGTGTGATGACGTCGGTGTGTTGTGGGAAGGGAAGGTGCTGTGGCGGCGGCGCGTAATGGGCGTAGGCCGAAAAGAGAAAGGAACGTGGGCAGTGTGTTGGCAAGCGTCGGTTCGACTGCGACGTTGATGGGCAGGGCAAGGTTAATGGTGGTAGGAGTAGGCGTGTGGGCGCAAAAAATCTGCCGCTGCAGGCGGTGCCGTAACCGCCATGGGGCGGGAAGGAGAGAGGGCCAAAGAAAGAAAGAAAGAAGAAAACAAAATAAAAAAAAAAAGGAGGGGGGGGGGGGGGGCGAAAGGAAGGCAGGAAGGACAAGAGGCGAGGCGACGGCTTGCTTTGTGTATCGGTCGGTCTCTGGCTATGCTTCGTTTTCTGCAGCAGGGTCGGTGCGCGGCGTGGCTCGCGGCAGTGGGAACGCCTGGCGGCTGGACGGCCAGCAATGCGGTTGGATGGGCGGCCACAGCACCGCACCTGTGCCCGAGGAGGAGACGCTGGCGGCGGGCCCTGAGGTGAGGCCGGCTCGGCTCGGCTGGGGCTGTGGATGTGTAGGTGTGCGCCGCTGCTGCAACAACGAGTAAAACGCGAGAAGAAGGGATGGCGGTAGAGAGAAAAAAAAAAAAAAGGTCGTGTTGTGTTGATGCGCAGGCAGACGCGTACAGAGAGACGAGCCCGGTCTGCAGCAGGGTGTGGCCGTGCCGAGTGCAGAGCAGCGGCGGCTCGGTTCGGTTCGGTTCGGCCCGGCGGGCCGCGCTGTTGTCGCGGACGTGAGCGCCCCCTGGCGGGTGGCCGGAGGCGGCGCGGCGTGTTGGACGTGTGGCTGGTGGCAGTGCACAATTTGCGAGTGGCTGGCGGTGTGGCGTGGCGGTTGGCGCGTCGGGCGGCGGAGAGGGAGAGAGAGGAGAGGTATGTGTTGCGGGCGCCCTTTGCTGCGCTGCGTCGTTGCGTGTGCCGTACAGGGCGGGCGCTTGTCGACTGTGTGGGCGGTGTGGCGAATTGGCGTGAAACGGCTGCCGAGAGGTGTGTGGTAGCGAGCCGGTCGGTGTCAGTGCGAAGGGGAATGTGCGTGCGTTTGGCGGTTTCGGTGTGCTTTTTGCGGCGTGAGAGTGGGAATTAGTGGGGCCGGCTGTTGTGTTTGTTCCTTGTGTCTTGTGTCGTGTAGGTAGCTTGATGGCAACGTGGAAGGACGCCGGTTTCGTTTCGAGCCTTGCGTGTGGTTGTCGACGTTGACTGGTTGGCGTGTGCCGATGCACGTGCATGTGTGGGTCGCGAGTGCGTTTTTGGCTGGCTGTGTGTGTGTGTGTGTTTTGGGGGGGAAGGGGGAGGCGGTGGTGAAAGTGCAGTCGTTGCCACGGGCGTCGTCGGGTCGGGTGGGGCTGGGGCTGTGCGTCGTGGCGGAAAGGTGGTAGGTTGCGGGAAGCGAGCCCGTCGTTGACGGTGTCGCGTGAGTTGTGAATCGAGTGGGGCGCGGGGCGCGGGGCGCGGGACAGGAGCAGCGTGCCGCTGCGTCGTGGTCGTCAGCAGAGGCTGTGCGTGTGCTTGTCCTTTTTGTGGGCGGTTCGTGCGAGGCGTTTTTGTTTTGTGTTGCCCTAGTTGTTAGTTTATTTTGTTTGTGTTTGTTATTTTGAGACGACGACTGGTTGGTGGCGTGCGCGCGAAGTGGCGGTGTGCGCTTCCCGTGTCGTTTGTGTTGTTTTTTTTTTGTTTTTGTTTTTGTGTGTTTTTTTTTGCACTGGGCCCCGGGGGGTGGGTGGGTGCGTGCGTGTGTGTCGATTGCCGGCTGGCGAAAGGTGCGCCATCGGCGGGGTGGGTCGCCGGCACGAGTAGAGGCGGCGGCGTTGTTGCTGTTGTTGTGTGGTGTTTGTTTTGTTCGGCTGTGTCGGCGAGCTGTGTTGCGGTGCGTGTGAATGGTGGTGCAAAAGTGCTGGCGTTGGGGCTGCGACTGCGACGGCGGCGAGCCGCGGGCGCGCATGATAGTGATGTTGTGAACAGCGGCTGTGTACGGTAGTGGTGTTGTTGTAGCACGACGTGCATCCGGGCCGGCGCGGAAAGCGCAGTTGCGGGCGGTTGCCCTTCGGTGCCAGCCATGTCGCGTGAGCGGCGGGTTGCTGTGGTGTCGACACGTGGTGCTCTGGGTTGTTGTGTGGTGCCCTTTGGCCGGTGGGGGTGGTTCGCGTGCGTCTCGTTCGCGCTCGGTATCTGGTCGTGGTCGTGCTGCTCCCCCGTCTGTCGGCGGTTTTCGACGTCGTCTGTACGTTTTTGTCCGTTTGCGGCGGTGCCTGCCGACGTCGTCCCGTCGCGACCTTTCAACCGAAAGTGTGGCGCCCGAAGGTGAACGAACGTAACCCTGACCTCGGCGCTTTACGCTGAGCCGAGCGAACCGAACCGAACCTAACCTGTGGTGTGGTGAGGTGAGCTCAGCCTGTGAGCCCCAAACGTCTACGTAAGGTAAGCTGTCCGGCGGCTCACGCCTCACGTTTTGAACGCTTTTTTAACCTACGTTTGACGCTTCTTAACCTAGCACTGACCCCTTAACCTAACGTGTAACGTAACCTAACGTAACCTAACCTAACCTAACCTAACCTAACCTAACCTAACCTAACCTCTGACGCCTGACGTGTTTGAATGCTTAACCTAAGTTTGACGCTTAACCTAACCCAAGTCCCCTTAACCTAACCCACGTCCACCTAACCTAACCGAACCTAACCTAGACGTGTAAACGTAATGTGTAACGCGCAACGTGTAAGGTCGGCTGTCGTGTGTGCTGACGGCAGATTGGGTTGGTCTGTAGATTCGGATTGCGGTTTGCCTCGGTCGAGGGGTTGGGTCGGAAGCGGCGAGGGGCGGCGGCGCCTGTTGCGCAGGCGGCGTCCGTTTGCGGCGGGCAATTGTTGAGAAACGGCTGTGAATGTTGGCGGGCGAGAGGAGGAGGACGGCGCGCGATGTGGCCCGACGGCTGCGGGCCGATCGGGAAACGGCGGGAGGGCGACGGAAGGCGATGGGGCGGCGGAGGCGCGTTTGCACGGCCGTCATCGCCGCACGCCTCGGCTTGTGTGGCTGTGGCGCCGGCCGCGCTGGCCGGGCTGCCGCGGCGACGGTGTGGGAGTTTTGCCGAAGGTTTGGCCATTGTGGCGGGTCGTCGGCTGGGGCTGTGGGGGCGGCATTTGGGCGGGGGCGGCGATTCTCGGCGGGCCGACCCAGGCTGTAGCGCGCGGTAGCTGCAGTTTGGCCGTGGTTTGCGGCGCTGCCGTGGCGACTGGTTGGCGACTGTGGTGTGGCTGTGTGTAGCCCCATCCTCGGTGGTTTGAAAGGCGCGGGCGGTTGTGGCGCAGCTTTGGGGCTGCTCCGCACAGGCTGTCGGACGTTGGGCGGTAGCAAGCGCGGGAGGCGCGGCGCGGCGGCGCGCAGAGTGGCGGCCGCTCTCTCGGCCGTCCGCGCCCGCCCGCGACACTGGCTGGGCCCTTGTGATTCTCTGCTCTGCTCTGCCGTGCTGTGCTGTGCTTGCGTGCCTGCCGTCCCGCTCGCTCTCGCTCTCGCTCTCGCTGTGTGTTACGCGCGTCGTCGAAATGGCAGATCAGGCGGCTACGAACGAGACTGCTGCGGCACCCGCCGCCACCGGCACTACGAAGAAGGCCAAGTCTGCGTCGTCTGCGAAGAAGCCGCGCGCCAAGCCTGCGCACCCGCGCACCTCTGAGATGGTGACGGCCGCCATCAAGAGTCTGAAGGAGCGCGGCGGGTCGTCGCTGCAGGCGATCAAGAAGTACATAGCCGCGCACTACAAGCTGGACGCGGAGAAGCTGGCGCCGTTTATCAAGAAGTACCTCAAGTCGGCCGTCGTGGCGGGCGAGCTGGTGCAGACGAAGGGGAAGGGCGCGTCCGGCTCGTTCAAGCTTGCCGGCGCCGGCGGCGGGGGGGCGGCCGAGGGCGGCAAGGCTCGTGCTGGCGGTGCCAAGAAGAAGCGCGCCGCTCCGGCCAGCAAGGAGAAGAAGGGCGCCCGTGCGGCCGGCGCAAAGAAGGCTGGTGGCGTGAAGGCGGCGACCGGTCGGAAGGCGGGCGCCGCCAAGAAGGCGTCTGCGGCGTCGGCCGCTCCCGCGGGTGCGAAGAAGGCGGCTGCGGCCAAGCCGGCCAAGGCCAAGTCGCCGTCGAAGGCGAAGAAGGCCGCCAAGGTTCCGACGAAGAAGCCGAAGGCGCCGCGCCCGAAGAAGGCGACGACGCCGTCTAAGGCGAAGGCTTCGCCCAAGAAGAAGAAGTAGAGTAGAGTAGAGGAGAAAGAGATGGGAAAGGAAGGGTTTGGCGCTTGACCCCGTCGTCCCCCACCCCCCGTCGTCGTCTAGTGGCGCGCAAGAGACGCGCGGCCCAAAACGGCCCTTCTCAGGGCCATCAAAGCACGTCGGGGAAGGTTTTGATTGTCGTGTTGCGTTTGGTGTGGGTGTCTGTCTGTATGCCCGTGGGGATGCTGTTTGCGTGCCGTGGTGGTTTGATTGCGGGGGTCGGTGGCGGGTGTGGGCGGCGGTAGCGGTAAGCGGTGTTGTTGTTGTCGTGGTTGATTGTCGCCGTGTTTGTGGCGGCGGCCGACGGTTGGTTTTCTGTCACGTTGTTTTGTTTGAATACGTTGGTTGGCTTGCCTGCGTTCGTTCTTCTCGGATGTGTGTCTTGTCTAGTCGTGTCTGGTCTTTGTTTTGTTTCTTTGTGTGTGTTATGTTTTGCAACGGGGGGCACGTTGAGATGTGGAAGGAGTCGGCGGGGATTTCGGTGGCGTGTAGAGCGAGCGAGCGCGCCTGCCTGGCCGTTGGCCGTCGGAGTGGAGTGCGGGTTTTTTTTGTTTTCGAAACGAAAGCGGCGGCCGGCCAGCCACCCGTGCGGTGTGACGTCGGCCGTTGGGTATTGTGCGCTTTGAGCGCCGGGGAGGGATGATGTGTGATTGTTGCGCGCTGCTAGCAGGCAGGCAGAGTGAGCGGGTGTGTGTGGCGGACGGACGGGAAGTGGTGGTTTTTGTTTTTGGGTTGCGGGGCGAGAGGCAGGCGACCGACAAAGTTTGCTCGCGACGGAGAGATGTTAGTGGCCCTGAAAAGGGCCGTTTTTGTTTGTGCGGTGCGGTGCCGCGGCGCGGTTTAGGCGCGCTCGCCGCGGATGCGGCGCGCGAGCTGGATGTCCTTGGGCATGATGGTGACGCGCTTGGCGTGGATTGCGCACAGGTTGGTGTCTTCGAAGAGGCCGACGAGGTAGGCCTCGCTGGCCTCCTGCAGGGCCATGACTGCGGAGCTCTGGAAGCGCAGGTCGGTCTTGAAGTCCTGGGCGATCTCGCGCACTAGGCGCTGGAATGGCAGCTTGCGGATGAGCAGCTCTGTGCTCTTCTGGTAGCGCCTGATTTCTCGCAGGGCGACGGTGCCCGGCCTGTAGCGGTGGGGCTTCTTGACGCCTCCGGTGGCGGGCGCGCTCTTCCTCGCCGCCTTGGTGGCGAGCTGTTTGCGCGGCGCCTTTCCGCCGGTGGACTTGCGGGCCGTTTGCTTTGTGCGGGCCATGGCGGTAGCGTTGGCGGTAGCGGAGCGGCGTGCGTGGAGGTTAGGTGCGGCGCGGCGTCCGGTGCTGCCTTGACAACGGGCCCGCGCGCCTCCGTGCTGCGCTTATATGCCCTCGGTTGCGCGTGGTGGGGGGAGGGCGGGCCAGAGTCTATATAGGGGGGGCGGCGGGCGCGCTGGGCGCAGACCGTAGCCGACTCGCCAGCCGCTGCAGCTGCTGTTTGTGCACGTTTTGCTTTGCCCGAGGAAGGAAGGATGACAGGCCGCGGCAAGGGAGGAAAGGGGCTCGGCAAGGGTGGCGCCAAGCGGCACCGCAAGGTGTTGCGCGACAACATCCAGGGCATCACGAAGCCCGCCATCCGCCGCCTGGCTCGCAGGGGCGGCGTGAAGCGCATCTCTGGTCTGATCTACGAGGAGACCCGCGGGGTGCTGAAGGTGTTCCTGGAGAACGTGATCCGCGACGCGGTGACGTACACTGAGCACGCCAAGCGCAAGACTGTGACGGCCATGGACGTGGTGTACGCCCTGAAGAGGCAGGGGCGCACCCTGTACGGTTTCGGCGGTTAGGCTGCGTCGCAGCGGGCGCTGGCCTTCCCGCGGCCGTGCTTGTGGGTGCCTTTTCAGGGCCACCACACTGTTCGGAAGTTGAAAAGTGCGAAAGAGTCTGTGTTGTTGTTGTTGTTGTTGCTGCGTGTGTGTGCGCTGTGTTGTTCGTTTGTTTGTTTGTTTGTTTGTTTGTTTGTTTCTTTCTTTCTTTCCGTTTGAGCGACGTGATGTGGCTGGGAGGGGAGAAGGAAAGGAAACGTGTCATGTGGCTGGCTGTGTGTGGAGCTGCTTCGTTTGTGTTTGTTATTGTGTGTCTTTGTATCGATCGCGACGGAGATGGCGGGCTGTGTGTTGTTGTGCGAGAGAGGCGGTAATTATTTGCTTGCGTGGTTTGGCTCTGTGTGTTTGCGGCGGCGTTGGGGTTTCCGAGGCAAGGCGTGTGGGCATAGGCGGCCGGATCAGCTGTTTCGTTCGTGTCGACGGCCGTTGCGCGCGGGAGTGGAGGGCGGTGTGTCGACACGCCTCCCTTTAACAATGGTCATTATTGCTGCCGTTGTCGTTTGGAAGGCGACTCTGCGACCGTGCAAAATGTGTGTGTGTGTGTGTGTGTGTGTGTGTGTGTGTGTGTGTGCGGGCTGTGTGGACGACAAGATGGCGGACGTGCGCCGGCGGCGGCTGTGCTGTGAAAGTGCAAAGTTGAAACAAAACAAGGTGCGGCGAGGACGACTGAAATTTTGCTTTGGACGTAGGTTTGTGTGGTGGCCCTGAAAAGGGCCGATTGTTGTGGGCCGGGCCGAGCCGAGCCGGCAAAGCGCGTTGCGTGCAGGGGAGCACGCGGCGCTGCGATTGCCTGGCCTCCTTTAGGCCTTCTTCTCGGTCTTCTTTGGCAGCAGGACGGCCTGGATGTTGGGTAGGACACCACCCTGTGCGATGGTGACGCCCGACAGGAGCTTGTTGAGCTCCTCGTCGTTGCGGATGGCAAGCTGCAGGTGGCGCGGGATGATGCGCGTCTTCTTGTTGTCGCGGGCCGCGTTTCCGGCCAGCTCGAGCACCTCAGCCGCGAGGTACTCCATGACGGCGGCGAGGTAGACGGGCGCCCCGGCGCCGACGCGCTCTGCGTAGTTTCCCTTGCGCAGGAGGCGGTGGATTCTGCCGACCGGGAACTGGAGCCCAGCCCTGCTTGAGCGGGACTTTGACTTGCCCTTGACTTTGCCTCCCTTTCCGCGTCCGGACATGGCGATGGGCTAGCGACGGTGCACACGAGAAGGAAACGAAAACGACCGGTGCGAGCGGCAGCGAGTCGAGCAGCGGAGTGCGTGCCGGCGCAGCCGCCGTTACTGCATTTGAGCTTCCTCACTTTCGAGGAGAGCGTATGTAATGGAGGGTGTTGTCCTTCTGGACATTTCCTCCTCTATGTTGAGTGGGTAAATGGTCGATGTTTTTTGGTACGTCATTTTATGGTGCAGTGTGTTTAGTGTTTCTGTGCTGCCTTTTCGGCTGTTTTAATTTGTAATCATGAATTTAGGTCGTCTGTGTCTGTCCAGTGATGTGTCATACAGTCCCAGGTTTTTGATAAGTCTATTGTCTGATCTGGCCGAGTTCTCGTAGAAGCTTTCGGCCAGTTCTTTGAATCGCTCATGGAGCGTTGGAATTCCCGCTGCTTCGTGCAGGTCAGCAGTGGGGAAGCGGAAGGGAAGGTGTAATGCCCTTTTAAGTGCACGGTTTTGCACTGCCTGAAGTTTGCGGAGGTGCCAATCCGCCGCGTATCCCCAGACTGGGCAAGCGTACTCCATTATTGGTCTTATTAAGGAACAGTACGTTCTAACTCCTATGTCAGCCGCTAGGGTGCTGTGGGTGTTAAGGATAGGATACAACATTTGCATCCTACCACTAGCTTTCCGGCGCAAGTCCCCGATGTGAGCCCTCCAGGTGAGCCTGGTGTCGAGAGTGACTCCAAGATACCTGGCGGTACGTCGCCATGGAAGCTCTTGGCCGTTCAGCTTGAGCAGTAGCGGCCGACGGGCGGGAGCCCGCTTGCCCAGTTTGCGGGTGATCATGATGGCTTGGGTTTTCTGTTCGTTGAGAGTGATGCGCCACTTTTTAGCCCAGCGGCCGGTCTCGTCCAGCGCTGTTTGCAATCTACGCGTAACCCTGTCTCTGTTCGGGTTACGCGTGAAGAACGCTGTGTCGTCGGCATACTGAGCAGTGTGCACCAGCGGTACGGTCGGGAGGTCGGCAGTGTACAGGTTGTACAGTACCGGGCCCAGTACCGACCCCTGGGGCACACCTGCCCTGATGCGCCGCTTTGTGGAGAGCGACGACTCGATCCTAACGGAGAAGGTCCTTTTGGAGAGATAGCTCGCGAGTAGCTTCACTATCGGACCTGGGAAGCCTTGGGAGTATAGCTTGTAGAGAAGCCCGGTGTGCCAGACAGAGTCAAAGGCAGCGGCTACGTCAAGTAGCACTACCCCGCAGTAACTTTTACGATTGAAGCTTTCGGTAGCTGCTTCGACGACCCTCATTAGTTGCTGGGGCGCGGAGTGTTCCTGCCGGAAACCGAACTGAAAGTCCGGCAGGATTTGTTGTGTGCTGACGTGGTCGAGAATGGGGATGAGAAGCAGGCGTTCGTAAATTTTGCTAAGGGTTGGCAAAAGGCTGATTGGTCGGTGGTTCTGCGGGATAACCGGGTCTTTACCGGGTTTCGCGATCGCGACGACTTCTGCGTGTTTCCAGCACCTTGGAAACTTGCGGGAACGCGTGATCTCGTTGAAGATATTAGCGATGTGGGCTACGGCAGGGGGTGGGAGGTGTTTCACTACTACGTTGTTGAGCTGGTCGTGGCCTGGGGCTCTTTTGTTAGGTAGCGACCTGATTACTCGGTTCACGTCGTCGGGTGTGAAGAGCGGTGTGTTTTCTTCGTCGTCGTCGGCGTCGTCCGCCGCAAGGAATGTGGCGAGCTGACGTCGAACGACGGCTTCATGGTCCCTGTCCTGCGCCTCTGCGGGGCGGAACTGTTTTTCAAAGGCATCTGCCAGGGCATTTGCCTTATCTGCGGTGCTAAAGACAAGTCCGCGCTCGCCGTGCAGAGGTGGCAGTCTGGCGCGTCTTTTGGTGATCTGTTTGGTCGCCTGCCAGAGGCTATTGTCGTCCACGCGGAGGGCCGAAAGTCGCGCCGACCATTGCTGGTTGCGGTGCTCAGTGAGTGCGACCTTGAGCTCTCTTTGTAGGCGGTTCAGTAGCCTCCTAGTTACGGGGTTCTTTGTGAGCTTCCACTCTTTGGCGATCCTATTTTTGTTTCTAATTTGGGCAAGCAGGTGCGGCGGGAGTTGCTTAACAGGGGGAGGGCCGTCCGGTGGCTGTGGTGTGGCCTCCTTTGCTGCTTGCAGGATCGTGCTGGTGAGATCTTTAAGCGCCTGTTCTGCAGAATCTGCAGTTGGAGGCGGGGCCTGGGCAATTGCTGAAGTTACGTCAACTTTGAATTGCTCCCAGTTAGTGCGCTTGTATGAGACGTGTTGTTGCTGGAGAGGTACCCAGTCTCCTATGTCGACCTCGAGAATCACGGGATTGTGATCGGAAGACATTCGGTTAACCGATTGCGCGGTCACAAATCCCGTTATTCTTTTGGTGAGCGCTATGTCGAGGACGTCCGCCCTTCCCCCGTTTCTGGGGAAGTGGGTGGGCTCCTCTGGACCCCATATGTGAAAGTGGTGGGTGCGCGCGAGTCGTTGCAGTTGACGACCAGCTCTGTTTGAGTTTCGCGAGTGCCAGTCTGCATGTTTGGCGTTTAGGTCACCGCCAATGAAGAGTTTTCCTCTTATTTGGCCTAGGGCTGCTATGTCGTCCTCTTCCAGAGTATAGGAGGGAGGGCGATATGCTGCAACGACAGTGAGGGGCCCTGTGACAGTGGCAATCTCTATTGCCGCTGTTTCTATTTGCCTAGTTGCTGGTGGGTGGACCTGATGATGGGGGATTCCGCGTTTGACGTATGTTGCTACCCCGCCTCCAGCGGTGGGCCGGTCGGTCCTGTAGCAGTTGTAGTTGGGTACCGACACCCTTACACCCGGTTTAAGGTGT
The DNA here is from genome assembly GCF_021461385.2 of Schistocerca piceifrons. NCBI lineage: Eukaryota > Metazoa > Arthropoda > Insecta > Orthoptera > Acrididae > Schistocerca > Schistocerca piceifrons. Next base: position 35,605 of record NW_025728534.1, on the reverse strand, counting down.
GTCTCGGCCACCATACATACGTCTATGTTTTCATCGCGTAGGAACTCGCGGAACTCGTTGTTTTGTCCGACAATGCCGTTTGCGTTGAAGACGCACATTTTGAGTCCTTGGATGTGGGGTCGTCTATCCATCACTGAAGGGAGGATGTCTCTGCTGTGGTCGCATTGTTGTGCGACCCTTGGAGCACCAAATTAATGGCGGTAAGAATTTGGGCGTTCTGTTGCCTGATTTCGTGGAGCAGTTGCGTTAGGAGGCCTAACGTTTGCTCCACGACTCCTGAGGGCCGTAGGGCATTTGCACTCTCTTCAGAAGTGCTGGGCTGAGGGCCTTTTGATGTGCACTCAGCTGCCGCTACTGGCCGCAGACTGGGCTTGGGACTATGGGGGGGGGAGGCTTCCCTGGACGTTTCTCCGTTAGCGGGGATCGGCTGCTGGGCTAAGTGTATGGTAGGAGTCGTTTGTTGGCTCCTGTCAGTGCCTGCCACACTCGCGTAGCTTGCGCCACCTCGCGGTCTCGAGCGGGTTGCTGGACGTGTTTGGCGCGGTTGTGGATTCGCCGGCGCTCTAGAGTTTGTAGGACCGGCGCCACGGTTGGTTTTTGGTGTGGCGGGGGTTTTGGTCCCTTGTGCGCGTAGGCGGTACTCTTTCTGTACTCGGCAGCCTTGGTAGAAGGCGCCGTGTCCAGATTCGCCGCATAGGGCACACTTGCTTTTTGGGTCTCCTCTCTGTAAGGAGCACTCGGAGGTTGGGTGCCCTTCTGCGCATTTCATGCAGCGGGTGGGCATGTCGCAGTGCTTGGCAACGTGCCCTAATCCTTGGCAGTTGTAGCACTGCACATTGCCACTTTTCCTGCGCAGAGGTTCGACTGTGACTGGCACTGACAGGACGTGTGTGACGTGTTTCTGTCTGTTTTGCGGAGTGTCAGGAAGGTTGACTTGATACAGTGGCCATTTGTTGCCACTGTAGACTTCCTTCATGTGGGTGACGCTGTTGACTTCGAAGCCCTGCCTCTGCAGGTCCTTCTTGATGGCGTCAGTGCCCACTTTGCGGGGTAAGTCCCTTAGTACTACCTTCATTAGACGTTGTTTGGCTGTGGGGAAGGTGTAATGGGGGACTTTGTGTTCAGAGAGCAGGGCCTTCACAGCGGTGTAATCGTCCAGCTCTCTGAACATAAGTTTGATTTTGTCCCCTCCGGCGGACTTCGCTGTGAACTGCTTCTCTCCGAGGCAGTTGCTGACGAGGGAGTGAAGCTCCTCGTAGTTTTTATCGAATTCTGCGATAATTGGGGGGAGTCGGTGTCTAGGTGTGTGTATGTGCTGTGGCGCATCACTGCTCCCGGGTACCGCTTCGTCCTCGTCGGACAGTGGCAAGAACTTATTACTAGTAGAGGCAATGCCTCTCGCTTGCTGGGGGGTGGGTGGGCGGGCGGTTTTCCGCGCTTTTTGAAACCCATCCCCGTCGGTGCCGGGTGTTTGAGGCTCGGTTGTCTCTCTGGACTCGTCGATGACGAGGGGGCGGTCTGCCTCTTCTCCGCTCCCTGAGGGGGAGGGAGTACATGTCTTGGTGGGGGGTGGTGGGATTGATATTGCTTTCTTTGTTGGCTTGCGCCTGACAGTAGTTCTGTGTTTTTTCGCACTTTTGACTACGTCTTTGATGCGTTTGGAGGGGGCAGATGGGTGTGGCGTCTTGGTTTGTTCGGGAGGAGAGGGTTTAGGGGCGGGAGCGGTCTTTTTGGGTTGGGCTATAGGTAAGGGCTTGGGGAGGATGCTGACTGGGAGATGCCTTTTTTGTGCAGGGGTAAGGTGCTGTGCCAGCGCTTGTGCCTGCCCTGTGGTGATCATCAGGGTGGCCATGGACATCCTACCGCTGGTAGGTGGGAGAGATGAGCTCCTTTTAGTCGTGTACTCCCCATTTGCATGTCGCACGCAGGTGAGGGAAGCAAAGTCAATGGCTGCCGTGGGGCTACCAGTCGCCGCCTTAGTTGCCGACACCGTTAGGTTTCCGGCGGCTGAGACTGGTCCTATCTCGTTAGCAGGCGCGGGACACTGGCCAGAGACCAGGCCCTGACCTGTGGTTGCCCTAACGCTCGGGGGAGCAGAGCTATTCTCTGCGGCAGCTGAGGCGCTCGAGCCAACCGGAAAAGCGGCCGGCGGAAACAAAGAGACGGCGTCGTTGCCGCCAGCAGCGTGCTGCTGGGGCCCCAAGGCGTCACTGCAACTTGCCATCGCAGCCGAAGATTCGCTCGTCATAGACATAGACAATTAGCTGCGAGTGCTCGTCTACGCCTTAATAAAGGCGCATCCGAAAACACCCCTGGTTAGTCACCCGTACAAGCGGGGGCCTATGGCTTCGCGTCACAGACTGACGGAGACTTGCTCAACGCCCGACTGCCGCTCGGCGAATGCCGGCGCAGCCGGGGTGGGGGTGCTTTATGGGCTCGGGTGCGGCGGCCGGTTGCGCGCGCGCCCCATTGGTCGGCGGCCGCAACAGGGCGAGCTGGTAAAGGTGCGGCGGCGGCTGGCGGCGGGTGCCACTGTGTGGGGAGACGCTGACTAGAGCGGAGCGCTTGCTACTGGTGTTGCTGCTGCCGCCGTACGTTGGTTCGAGATGCCGCCCAAGACTAGCGGGAAGGCCGCCAAGAAGGCTGGCAAGGCGCAGAAGAACATTTCGAAGGGCGACAAGAAGAAGAAGCGCAAGAGGAAGGAGAGCTATGCCATCTACATCTACAAGGTGCTGAAGCAGGTGCACCCTGACACGGGCATCTCGTCGAAGGCGATGAGCATCATGAACAGCTTCGTGAACGACATTTTCGAGCGCATTGCGGCCGAGGCTTCTCGCCTGGCGCACTACAACAAGCGCTCGACCATCACGTCCCGCGAGATCCAGACCGCTGTGCGGCTGTTGCTGCCTGGCGAGCTGGCCAAGCACGCCGTGAGCGAGGGCACGAAGGCGGTGACCAAGTACACGAGCTCCAAGTAAGGAGGTGGCTCTGGAACGGAAGGAAGGATGGAGAGAGAATGCTCCTCCGTTGCGAGAGCGGCAAAACGGCCCTTTTCAGGGCCACCAACTTGCCTTTTGCGGGAAGGGCGGAATTGTTGTTGTTGTTTGTGTGGACGGCTGTGATGTATGTGTGCATTTTGATTGTGGGTGGGGGGGCGCGTCAAAGCGTGTTGCGCGGGGTACGGCCACGAGGTTGGTCGCCGTGGCGTGGAATGGTGGCACGCCTCGTTGGCGTGGTTTTTGACCCATTTGGTGTTGTTGGTGTGTGTGTTACCTGTCTGCGAGGGGGGACAGTGCGATCGCCGACTTTTGTGTCACCGTAACGACGGCCGTTTGCGGGTTTGTTTTTTGCACATCATACATGGCGAGGGTGAAATGTGAAATGTTGTTTTTTTTTTGTGGTTTTTGTTTGCCGCCCACTATTCCCTTTGCTGTACGCCGAGTTTGACAATGGTGCGACGTAACTGCAGCGTGGAGGTGTGTGAGTGACGTTGAAATGAACGTGCCATGAAGACGCATTGTTGTTGCATTGTACTGTACGTGTACGGCGACACGCACGATGATGTACCATTCGACTCTGATTTTTGATAGCCGTGTCTGACTGATTGCGTACGACGCACGCACACCGATGTCGTCATTCAAGATGCACGCGTGTCCAGTGCAGTACAGTAAGCGCGACGCTAGACGACGGCGGCGGCGGCGGCGGCCGTTTTTGGCGAATGTCTGTACACGTGTTTGTCTGTGTCCATCCGGTATGTATTTGTTTGTTTGAAAGTGTTTTGTGTGTCGGTGACGTGGTCCGATCCGTCGCCCCCCTGAGTAACTGTCGATCGGCGCGATAGACCGGCGTCACGCAACTGAACCGAAGTCGTGGGCACACCCGTCATACTGTTGTACACCGTCGCGCTGAGAACGGTAACGACAGGTTGACTTTGATCGGTCGAATGTCTGGGCAGAACGTGAGGAAGGAGGCAAGAGTGCAGGAGGAAAGGACAGAGGGGGGGGGGGGGCAAAAGAGAGAGGAAGGGAAAAAGGGGAGAAACGCATTCGTAGAGCAACGGAACGTTCCCGTGTCGGAGGCGTATTGGAGCCGCACTGAAATGCGTTTAACGGCGGCGCGGCTGCAAGTGTCTGCCGTGGTGAACGTTACCTTTGACGGCTGCATTGGCCTTTGCTTTTTGCTTTTGCTTTCGCTTTCGCTTTCCCGGTTGTACGTAACGTTTGTTGGTATGGTTGGTTCTGAGGAAGAGTGTGTGACAGTGCCGTGCCGTCCATGTTCGTGTGCCCTCCCATTGTGTGTATGCTATTGTCTGTGTACTTGAATGATGTATGTAGGTGTTAGTGGACGTGTTTTACCAGTGGGGGGAAATGGATCGTCGATAGTTGGCGTCACTCTGTCACGGTCGAGATGACGCACCCTCCGTACAGAAAGGTGTCGGGAAAGTGTGTGTGTGTGTGTGTGTGTGTGTGTGTGTGTGTGTGTGTGTGTGTGTGTGTGTGCGTGCGTGCGTCCGTGAATTGGCAGTGTTTGGAGGTGGGCGTGCCCTGCATGTGGCCCGGAAGGCTGTTCGTTTGGCGGTAGTGTTGTGTGGACAGGGGAGGGGCATGCGTAACGCTGCTGGCATGGCATTTCGGGAGATGGGAGGGGGCAAACGAGGAAACGAGGAGCGGCGGCCAAAGACGGGACGGGGAGGGGCGCGGTGTGGGTGGCTTGCGCCTGTGCTCGGCGTTGTGGTTTGTGCAAAAGAGGAGGAGAAAAACAATGAGTTGCCAGGGAGGGGAGCGGTGTTGTGTTGTGGTTGTCGTGGTGTAGCCGCAGACGCGGCTGTCAGTGAACGTGGCGAGACGGACGGATGCGCGGAGGGGCGGGGGCGGCGCATTTCGCCGGTGCCGTGCCGTGCCGTGCCATGCCATGCCTGAAAGCCGCGTGGTCGCTGTGTTGTTGGTGGCGTGGGGGCGAGGAGAGTACCGTACGGGTGTGCTTGTGCGCCGGAAATGGCACACTGCGCCTGCCCGTCTTGGAGGCTGATGGCTGTGGTGTGGAAATGGGGCGCGGTGATGTTGAAGCAGTTGAAGAACAGAAAAGAAACCAAGAAGAAAACGGAAGGCGTGATGCGGCGGTGGTGGTGAGAGCGGGAAAAACAAAACAAAACAAAAAAAAAGAAAGAAAAAAAAACAACAAGAAAAAAGAAGGAAAAACAACAAGAAACAAAAAAAGAAAACAAAAAGTCTATCAATATTAAAATGTAAATGGAAATGGAAATGGAAATGGACCCAGGTATAACCTCCCTGCACAAATAGCAGAGAGTCCGATGATAATAAAAATGTGCCAGAATGTTAACGTCCCTACAAAACAAACCCAACGATAATATTAATGAAAGAATGAACCGTATGTAACATTGCAACAGACATAATGGAACCTGATAAATTGTATAAGGGCAGCAGCGTTGACCTTTGGCCCTGTATTCAGAATAAAAAGAGCCAAAGATCGTTACCCCAATGAAAAAGACACTGAAACACGTATGTAACATAGCAGCGATGGCGAGACATTGTAGCATCTGTGACCAGAGAGTTTGCGCTGGACCGCGCGAGTGTTGCGAGCGGTTCTCAGTCAGTCAGTCAGTCAGTCAGTCAGTCAGTCAGTCGTTGCGAGTCTGTAGCTCTGTCTAGTTGAGGGCTGTACTCTGTCAGTAGTCGTCGCGTGCAGTACGCTAATAGTCGTCATGCAGAGCGGTCGGTCAGTAGTAGCAGCCGAGTGCGGTTGTGTGATGTAGGCGGTCGGCAACACTGGTCAAGATGGTGAAGGAGGTATACTGTTAATTAATATAATCATTAGATAATGAAAAATTATATTTATTGTAATTAATTCTCCAACAAGTTCCCCAAAAATAATTTTTATTTCAAAAGCATTTTTCAAAAATGTAATGTTTTATTGAACTAAAGAGTTCGTTGCACTTCCCATTTCATTCCACTTCTTTGAAGAAAAATTTCACTAAAATCACAAAAAAAGAGAATATTATTATTTGCAATGCAGTTCCTCCAAGCGCTGCGCAACAACAAGAGCAGAAATGTGACATCCATTTATTCTGAGGTAAGACTTTAATTCTGATTGTTTTGCACAGGGCCAAAGACCGATATTTCGGCTCAATTGAAGTTTCTTGTCACTGAACGGACTTTAAATGTTGTGAAGAATTTATATTTGAGTCGGATTGCGAATTTCACATTTTTGTTGCCATTTTCAATACCTCTCATTGTGGGCGAGGTTACAATTAGCGCAATGTCCATTAGCATCCGTAAATAACATTGTCCATTATTTTAAATTTTGCGGGGAGGTTACAACACACAAAAAAAAAAAAAAAAACAAAAAAGTTGCATTTATATCCGCTCCTCAATTGTAGATACCCCTTACACAGCTGTGTGCAATGAATGAGTGCTGGCTGGTAATTAATTGCACTCCTTGGAGGGAAATGCCATAGGAAGTAGTCTTTAAAAAGTGAATGTTTTTCGTTAAAAGACAAAAGTTGCTTTAGAAAAAAGTAATAGTGGGGCTTTTGTTGTTGAACAAAATAAGTACAATGAACATACGTTATCAGATTTGCGCAATGCAGCTTCACACTACCTTTTGATTATAACACAATATACTATACATCGTCCCGAACCGTGACCAGAGTCGCGAGACGAGCAGAGCACGCCGCCGACGCCCGCTCAGTACAACCGTCCACCCGCTACTACTGTCGACCGACTACTACCTCTCCCGACTCGCGCTACAATATATATAACAACTGTTCCTGGCGACCCGGTGCGTGCCACTACTGTCGTCTGGCGCGGTCCAAGCGCCGACTAGCAACGATAAATAACTCTCTGGTCAGACAGAGATGCTGTCATGCCTCGCCATCGCTCTGGTAACGAATACATACGTGTTGCAGCGTGCGTACCACCGGAACACGCAGTGGCGGAGCCAAAGACTGTGTTGTCGAGGTCGAGTGCGAGCGGGAAGAGAGGCAGCGTCGGCACGGAGATGCAAGCGAGCGAGACGCACGGGGGCTGCGGCGTGGCGCGTTTGCGGTCGGCGCCTTTGGTGGCAACGGCCGGGACAAGCAGCGGTGTATGGTGTGGTGCGGGGCGGACAGGGGCGGCGGTGGACGGGGAGGAGGCGGCGCGACGACGGCATGGGGGCGAAAACGGGACGGGGGACGGCGGATGTTGAGAGGCGTCACGCGCGGACAGGACACAGGACACAGACACAGAGACACACAGATTGGAAAGGGAGGGTGCGCGGTAGTAGTTGGGAATGTGCGTACCGTGCGGGATGGGAGTGGGCGAGGAACACGGTCGTGGCCCCTGTTTGTGGGTGCGTGTGATGACGTCGGTGTGTTGTGGGAAGGGAAGGTGCTGTGGCGGCGGCGCGTAATGGGCGTAGGCCGAAAAGAGAAAGGAACGTGGGCAGTGTGTTGGCAAGCGTCGGTTCGACTGCGACGTTGATGGGCAGGGCAAGGTTAATGGTGGTAGGAGTAGGCGTGTGGGCGCAAAAAATCTGCCGCTGCAGGCGGTGCCGTAACCGCCATGGGGCGGGAAGGAGAGAGGGCCAAAGAAAGAAAGAAAGAAGAAAACAAAATAAAAAAAAAAAAGGAGGGGGGGGGGGGCGAAAGGAAGGCAGGAAGGACAAGAGGCGAGGCGACGGCTTGCTTTGTGTATCGGTCGGTCTCTGGCTATGCTTCGTTTTCTGCAGCAGGGTCGGTGCGCGGCGTGGCTCGCGGCAGTGGGAACGCCTGGCGGCTGGACGGCCAGCAATGCGGTTGGATGGGCGGCCACAGCACCGCACCTGTGCCCGAGGAGGAGACGCTGGCGGCGGGCCCTGAGGTGAGGCCGGCTCGGCTCGGCTGGGGCTGTGGATGTGTAGGTGTGCGCCGCTGCTGCAACAACGAGTAAAACGCGAGAAGAAGGGATGGCGGTAGAGAGAAAAAAAAAAAAAGGTCGTGTTGTGTTGATGCGCAGGCAGACGCGTACAGAGAGACGAGCCCGGTCTGCAGCAGGGTGTGGCCGTGCCGAGTGCAGAGCAGCGGCGGCTCGGTTCGGTTCGGTTCGGCCCGGCGGGCCGCGCTGTTGTCGCGGACGTGAGCGCCCCCTGGCGGGTGGCCGGAGGCGGCGCGGCGTGTTGGACGTGTGGCTGGTGGCAGTGCACAATTTGCGAGTGGCTGGCGGTGTGGCGTGGCGGTTGGCGCGTCGGGCGGCGGAGAGGGAGAGAGAGGAGAGGTATGTGTTGCGGGCGCCCTTTGCTGCGCTGCGTCGTTGCGTGTGCCGTACAGGGCGGGCGCTTGTCGACTGTGTGGGCGGTGTGGCGAATTGGCGTGAAACGGCTGCCGAGAGGTGTGTGGTAGCGAGCCGGTCGGTGTCAGTGCGAAGGGGAATGTGCGTGCGTTTGGCGGTTTCGGTGTGCTTTTTGCGGCGTGAGAGTGGGAATTAGTGGGGCCGGCTGTTGTGTTTGTTCCTTGTGTCTTGTGTCGTGTAGGTAGCTTGATGGCAACGTGGAAGGACGCCGGTTTCGTTTCGAGCCTTGCGTGTGGTTGTCGACGTTGACTGGTTGGCGTGTGCCGATGCACGTGCATGTGTGGGTCGCGAGTGCGTTTTTGGCTGGCTGTGTGTGTGTGTGTGTTTTGGGGGGGAAGGGGGAGGCGGTGGTGAAAGTGCAGTCGTTGCCACGGGCGTCGTCGGGTCGGGTGGGGCTGGGGCTGTGCGTCGTGGCGGAAAGGTGGTAGGTTGCGGGAAGCGAGCCCGTCGTTGACGGTGTCGCGTGAGTTGTGAATCGAGTGGGGCGCGGGGCGCGGGGCGCGGGACAGGAGCAGCGTGCCGCTGCGTCGTGGTCGTCAGCAGAGGCTGTGCGTGTGCTTGTCCTTTTTGTGGGCGGTTCGTGCGAGGCGTTTTTGTTTTGTGTTGCCCTAGTTGTTAGTTTATTTTGTTTGTGTTTGTTATTTTGAGACGACGACTGGTTGGTGGCGTGCGCGCGAAGTGGCGGTGTGCGCTTCCCGTGTCGTTTGTGTTGTTTTTTTTTTGTTTTTGTTTTTGTGTGTTTTTTTTTGCACTGGGCCCCGGGGGGTGGGTGGGTGCGTGCGTGTGTGTCGATTGCCGGCTGGCGAAAGGTGCGCCATCGGCGGGGTGGGTCGCCGGCACGAGTAGAGGCGGCGGCGTTGTTGCTGTTGTTGTGTGGTGTTTGTTTTGTTCGGCTGTGTCGGCGAGCTGTGTTGCGGTGCGTGTGAATGGTGGTGCAAAAGTGCTGGCGTTGGGGCTGCGACTGCGACGGCGGCGAGCCGCGGGCGCGCATGATAGTGATGTTGTGAACAGCGGCTGTGTACGGTAGTGGTGTTGTTGTAGCACGACGTGCATCCGGGCCGGCGCGGAAAGCGCAGTTGCGGGCGGTTGCCCTTCGGTGCCAGCCATGTCGCGTGAGCGGCGGGTTGCTGTGGTGTCGACACGTGGTGCTCTGGGTTGTTGTGTGGTGCCCTTTGGCCGGTGGGGGTGGTTCGCGTGCGTCTCGTTCGCGCTCGGTATCTGGTCGTGGTCGTGCTGCTCCCCCGTCTGTCGGCGGTTTTCGACGTCGTCTGTACGTTTTTGTCCGTTTGCGGCGGTGCCTGCCGACGTCGTCCCGTCGCGACCTTTCAACCGAAAGTGTGGCGCCCGAAGGTGAACGAACGTAACCCTGACCTCGGCGCTTTACGCTGAGCCGAGCGAACCGAACCGAACCTAACCTGTGGTGTGGTGAGGTGAGCTCAGCCTGTGAGCCCCAAACGTCTACGTAAGGTAAGCTGTCCGGCGGCTCACGCCTCACGTTTTGAACGCTTTTTTAACCTACGTTTGACGCTTCTTAACCTAGCACTGACCCCTTAACCTAACGTGTAACGTAACCTAACGTAACCTAACCTAACCTAACCTCTGACGCCTGACGTGTTTGAATGCTTAACCTAAGTTTGACGCTTAACCTAACCCAAGTCCCCTTAACCTAACCCACGTCCACCTAACCTAACCGAACCTAACCTAGACGTGTAAACGTAATGTGTAACGCGCAACGTGTAAGGTCGGCTGTCGTGTGTGCTGACGGCAGATTGGGTTGGTCTGTAGATTCGGATTGCGGTTTGCCTCGGTCGAGGGGTTGGGTCGGAAGCGGCGAGGGGCGGCGGCGCCTGTTGCGCAGGCGGCGTCCGTTTGCGGCGGGCAATTGTTGAGAAACGGCTGTGAATGTTGGCGGGCGAGAGGAGGAGGACGGCGCGCGATGTGGCCCGACGGCTGCGGGCCGATCGGGAAACGGCGGGAGGGCGACGGAAGGCGATGGGGCGGCGGAGGCGCGTTTGCACGGCCGTCATCGCCGCACGCCTCGGCTTGTGTGGCTGTGGCGCCGGCCGCGCTGGCCGGGCTGCCGCGGCGACGGTGTGGGAGTTTTGCCGAAGGTTTGGCCATTGTGGCGGGTCGTCGGCTGGGGCTGTGGGGGCGGCATTTGGGCGGGGGCGGCGATTCTCGGCGGGCCGACCCAGGCTGTAGCGCGCGGTAGCTGCAGTTTGGCCGTGGTTTGCGGCGCTGCCGTGGCGACTGGTTGGCGACTGTGGTGTGGCTGTGTGTAGCCCCATCCTCGGTGGTTTGAAAGGCGCGGGCGGTTGTGGCGCAGCTTTGGGGCTGCTCCGCACAGGCTGTCGGACGTTGGGCGGTAGCAAGCGCGGGAGGCGCGGCGCGGCGGCGCGCAGAGTGGCGGCCGCTCTCTCGGCCGTCCGCGCCCGCCCGCGACACTGGCTGGGCCCTTGTGATTCTCTGCTCTGCTCTGCCGTGCTGTGCTGTGCTTGCGTGCCTGCCGTCCCGCTCGCTCTCGCTCTCGCTCTCGCTGTGTGTTACGCGCGTCGTCGAAATGGCAGATCAGGCGGCTACGAACGAGACTGCTGCGGCACCCGCCGCCACCGGCACTACGAAGAAGGCCAAGTCTGCGTCGTCTGCGAAGAAGCCGCGCGCCAAGCCTGCGCACCCGCGCACCTCTGAGATGGTGACGGCCGCCATCAAGAGTCTGAAGGAGCGCGGCGGGTCGTCGCTGCAGGCGATCAAGAAGTACATAGCCGCGCACTACAAGCTGGACGCGGAGAAGCTGGCGCCGTTTATCAAGAAGTACCTCAAGTCGGCCGTCGTGGCGGGCGAGCTGGTGCAGACGAAGGGGAAGGGCGCGTCCGGCTCGTTCAAGCTTGCCGGCGCCGGCGGCGGGGGGGCGGCCGAGGGCGGCAAGGCTCGTGCTGGCGGTGCCAAGAAGAAGCGCGCCGCTCCGGCCAGCAAGGAGAAGAAGGGCGCCCGTGCGGCCGGCGCAAAGAAGGCTGGTGGCGTGAAGGCGGCGACCGGTCGGAAGGCGGGCGCCGCCAAGAAGGCGTCTGCGGCGTCGGCCGCTCCCGCGGGTGCGAAGAAGGCGGCTGCGGCCAAGCCGGCCAAGGCCAAGTCGCCGTCGAAGGCGAAGAAGGCCGCCAAGGTTCCGACGAAGAAGCCGAAGGCGCCGCGCCCGAAGAAGGCGACGACGCCGTCTAAGGCGAAGGCTTCGCCCAAGAAGAAGAAGTAGAGTAGAGTAGAGGAGAAAGAGATGGGAAAGGAAGGGTTTGGCGCTTGACCCCGTCGTCCCCACCCCCCGTCGTCGTCTAGTGGCGCGCAAGAGACGCGCGGCCCAAAACGGCCCTTCTCAGGGCCATCAAAGCACGTCGGGGAAGGTTTTGATTGTCGTGTTGCGTTTGGTGTGGGTGTCTGTCTGTATGCCCGTGGGGATGCTGTTTGCGTGCCGTGGTGGTTTGATTGCGGGGGTCGGTGGCGGGTGTGGGCGGCGGTAGCGGTAAGCGGTGTTGTTGTTGTCGTGGTTGATTGTCGCCGTGTTTGTGGCGGCGGCCGACGGTTGGTTTTCTGTCACGTTGTTTTGTTTGAATACGTTGGTTGGCTTGCCTGCGTTCGTTCTTCTCGGATGTGTGTCTTGTCTAGTCGTGTCTGGTCTTTGTTTTGTTTCTTTGTGTGTGTTATGTTTTGCAACGGGGGGCACGTTGAGATGTGGAAGGAGTCGGCGGGGATTTCGGTGGCGTGTAGAGCGAGCGAGCGCGCCTGCCTGGCCGTTGGCCGTCGGAGTGGAGTGCGGGTTTTTTTTGTTTTCGAAACGAAAGCGGCGGCCGGCCAGCCACCCGTGCGGTGTGACGTCGGCCGTTGGGTATTGTGCGCTTTGAGCGCCGGGGAGGGATGATGTGTGATTGTTGCGCGCTGCTAGCAGGCAGGCAGAGTGAGCGGGTGTGTGTGGCGGACGGACGGGAAGTGGTGGTTTTTGTTTTTGGGTTGCGGGGCGAGAGGCAGGCGACCGACAAAGTTTGCTCGCGACGGAGAGATGTTAGTGGCCCTGAAAAGGGCCGTTTTTGTTTGTGCGGTGCGGTGCCGCGGCGCGGTTTAGGCGCGCTCGCCGCGGATGCGGCGCGCGAGCTGGATGTCCTTGGGCATGATGGTGACGCGCTTGGCGTGGATTGCGCACAGGTTGGTGTCTTCGAAGAGGCCGACGAGGTAGGCCTCGCTGGCCTCCTGCAGGGCCATGACTGCGGAGCTCTGGAAGCGCAGGTCGGTCTTGAAGTCCTGGGCGATCTCGCGCACTAGGCGCTGGAATGGCAGCTTGCGGATGAGCAGCTCTGTGCTCTTCTGGTAGCGCCTGATTTCTCGCAGGGCGACGGTGCCCGGCCTGTAGCGGTGGGGCTTCTTGACGCCTCCGGTGGCGGGCGCGCTCTTCCTCGCCGCCTTGGTGGCGAGCTGTTTGCGCGGCGCCTTTCCGCCGGTGGACTTGCGGGCCGTTTGCTTTGTGCGGGCCATGGCGGTAGCGTTGGCGGTAGCGGAGCGGCGTGCGTGGAGGTTAGGTGCGGCGCGGCGTCCGGTGCTGCCTTGACAACGGGCCCGCGCGCCTCCGTGCTGCGCTTATATGCCCTCGGTTGCGCGTGGTGGGGGGAGGGCGGGCCAGAGTCTATATAGGGGGGCGGCGGGCGCGCTGGGCGCACTCTCTCCGAGTCAGCGATGCCGTGCGGGACGGACGTACGCGCCGAGCGCTCCGCCACGCCGCAAGCTGAAGCGACAGTGCCGACTCCCGCGGACAGGGCCGCGTCCCTGCACGCAAGGGTTGAGTCGAGTACGTCGGCGGCACAATCGTGTGCCACCGATAGTACTCCTCCCCTAAGGAGTGACACTAGTTTATGCGAAATCTCCGGTGTGTCCGCGTCATTTAGTGATAGTGCCGTTACCGCAGTGCCGTGTGCTACCGCGACCGTGACGCCGACATCTGTGGATATGTCGCATCCAGGTGTTACATCCACACCAAGTGACTCTGACGCAGCCCTTCAGCTGCTTGTGGGGATGCTACCCCACGCTCTGGCTACTCCACTTCCTGATAGCGACGAGGAGGAGGAGGAGGCCATGGAGCACGACGCACCGCAGCAACAGCAGCCTACCTCAAGGAAACGCGCCCTGACTGGCGACATACCGTCAGTCAACAAATACAGGAGGGAAAGCAACACTCCACCGCTCCCCTCCAAGCAGAACCGCAGGCGCGGCCGCACCAACACGACCGACAAGGACGGCTTCACCACCGCGAGAAAAACTGCAAAGGCTGTGCTCACAAAGGACACCACACCTGTAAACGTGAGTAACAGCTTTGGCGCCCTTAGTGATGCGGAGGAAGAGGACATTGAAATGCCCAAGGCGCAACAGCGTCGCAAGCCGCCACCAATTGTCATAAAATTTGGCGAGCATTTTAGAGAGCTGCAAAACGCCATCAGCCTTTGCATTGGTAAAGACAACTATACAGTGCGCGTGACTGGTGACGAGCTCTTCAAAATATGCACCAAAACTACTGAGGACTACCAAAAAGTGTCTCAGCTGGTGCAGGACAGGAAGTGGTTCCACTATACGTTCAGTACCTTAAGAACGAAGCCGCTCAAAGTAGTGTTTCGGCACTTGCCGCGCACAATCCTGCCTTCAGAAGTAAAGGAGGACCTGGAGAACATGGGATTCGTGGTCGAAGAGGTCGTAAGAATGCGCCCTTTTCGCACACGCAGGCGTGGCCCACTTATGCTGGTAATAGCCAGCAATACAACTCATAACAGGCAGCTCTTCAGCCTCACAAAAATAGGCAATGTGGAAGTGAAAGCTGAAGAACTGCGAAACAAGGCGGCCTACGCACAATGTTACCGCTGCCTTGAACCTGGCCACGTCAGTAAGTACTGTGCAATGCCAGATTACTGCGTGAAGTGCGGCGAGCAACACTCAACCGAGTCATGCGCGCTTAAAGGGGTGCCACACCAAGATTTCACCCCGACTTGCAAGCTCTGCAAAGGCAAACACGTGGCAAGTTACCGTGGCTGCCCAGTGCTCCTCGACTTCGCCGATCGCGCGCGCGGGAACGAAGACAAAGGAACACAAAGGCAGAGTTCCCGCCAACGCAGTACCCAGCCCCGGAAGAAGCGGAGCAACAGGAGAGGCGGCCGCCGAGGCAGGGCAACGACCGCAAAAGCGCGCCAAGTCGCAGACAATGCGACGCCACAAAATGGAGTCCCCGCTCCGCGCGCATCGGCGAGAAATGGCGGACAGACTCCACCTACCGTAGCCCAGCCGGCAGCTGGCCCATCTGCAGGACAAAGAGCCGTTGCCCCGCCCACAGCGCTGCCGCGCAGGCAGGTAGTCCCGGCCGCTGCACCCCAGCAGCGCCAGGCTCCCCTCCCTGCAGCGACCCAGCGCGTCGCGGACCAATCAGCGCGAGCCTTCCCGGCCCCGCCGGCACGCGCAGCGGACCAACCACCGGCAGCCGCGCCTGACCTTGCGAGCCCCAAGGACTTCCCGGAGCCAAGATGGCGGCGTCCCACGGCGCCCCGCCATACTGTCGGCGCCCGACAAGATGGCGGACAAATGGAGACCAACGCGCGCCATGTTGTCGGCGGCAACGCTGCCAATGAAGCCCGCGTGGAGCGGATGCTCAGCTGCATGGAAACAATGATGCAGCAGATGACTGAGCTCCTGGCCGTGGTGCAGAAAGTTGCATCCGCCATCCAACCATGCAGCCATCATGCCTGAAGCGCTAAGGAGTTTAACAGCCTGCGTCTTCAACGCCGAGGGACTCCTTAAGCAGGCAGGCGAATTCCGGCAGCTTATACGGGACGAGAACATCGACGTATGTCTCGTCACCGAAACGTGGCTTAAGCCTGGCGTCCGAGTCGGCGTAGCGAACTACGAATGCTACAGGGACGACAGGCCAACACACGGAGGCGGCACAGCGGTGTATGTACGGAGGACGCTACGACACCACCGAGTCCAAATACCGGAACTGGCAAAAACAGAAGCGACTGCCGTATCAGTGGAGACGGCACACGGCGCCATAACGTTCGTCGCTGTCTACAGACCGCCTAGAGGAGCGCTCCTACCGGGAGACTACAACAAGTTGCTGGCTCTCCCCGGAAAAATCATACTGGGGGGAGACTTCAACGCGAAGCATGCGGTCTGGAACAGCAGGACGACCAACACAAGCGGGCGGCGATTACTCCATGTCGCGGAACGCCACGAAGCTGTCGTCATCGGTCCTCATGAACCGACAATATATCCACGGAACCGGGGCCACCCGGATATCCTGGATATCATGATCATCAAGGGCGCTCGCCTGCACGTCACGGCCGGTACGCGGACAAAGATGTCCTCCGACCACGTACCGGTCATATTTGACCTCGATGCCGACGCTCTCCCAAGACAGCGGAGAGGGCTCGACATACGAGACATCAGCTGGGACGAGTTCCGCAACGCCGTCGCCGATTCCCTTGAGGCCACACCGGACGCGGCGGAACACGGAGCAGACGCAGCACTTCAACACATCAGGCAGTCGATAGTTGACGCCGCGGCAGCGGCCACGCCTGTCCGAGACGACGCCAACATCGACTGCCGGCCACACCCTCTGCCACGACACATCCGGGAGGCTATAGCGCAAAAGAACCGCCTACAGCGCGAGTGGCAGAGGACAAGAAATCGAGCCACAAAGCGCGAATTAAATAGATTGTGCCGGCATATCAAGGCCGATGTAGACACGCACCGCAATCAGGAGTGGGCGCGCAAGGTGGAGCAACTAAACATCGATGACGGCTCGGCGTGGAAAGCCGTAAAAGGCTACCTGCGCCGTATGCAACGGATTCCGCCGCTGCAAGTGGGAGCCGAATTCGTGAGCGAGCCGAACGCGAAGGCAGAAGCCCTAGCGGACGCGTTCGCCGCGAATTTCACTCCGGTCGACGACCCGATAGACGCCGCCCACATCCAGATGGTAGAAGAACGCCTCCCCGTCTTCCTCGATGCGGAGTATGACGAGGTAGAAGACGCCATTCCGCCGATCTCAGCCGACGAAGTCAAGCTGCAACTTCGCCACCTAAATGCAAAAAAAGCAGGTGGACCAGATGACGTAACGAACATAATGCTGAAGCAGCTACCAGACACGGCAGCCGACGTCCTCGCGTCAACCTTCAACCAGGTGCTGCTCAGCAAACAGTTCCCGTCGTGCTGGAAGCATGCTGAAATAGTAGCCCTCCCCAAGCCAGGGAAGGACATTCGAAGGGCGAAAAACTACAGGCCAATCAGCCTGCTTCCAGCACTTTCGAAAATATTCGAACGCCTGTATCTGGTCCGCCTGCGGGCGATCATCGAGGCAGAACAACTCCTACCAAACGAACAGTTTGGCTTCAGGAGTCAACACGCCACGACACACCAGCTGCTGCGCCTAACAGAGGAGGCGTTCGGTGCCATCGACCGACGCGAGTATTTCGGCGCTCTCCTGCTCGACGTGTCGCGTGCCTTCGACTCCGTGTGGCATCGGGGCCTCCTGTTCAAACTATTTGACCTGGGCGTCCCGGTGTCGCACGTGAAGCTCTTACAGAGCTACCTCGAGGGCAGAACGTTCCACGTCAGAGCAGACAGTGGAATCTCCACGGAGCGTCGTATACTCGCGGGTGTACCTCAAGGCTCGGTCGTTGGGCCGACGCTCTACTCTCTGTACACGGCCGACCCACCGCGCACAGCCCACGTCAACCTGGCGCTGTATGCGGACGACACGGCCGTGTACAGCCGCAGCAGATGCGTCGAGGCGTTGCAGCGGAAACTTCAGACGGCCACCGACGCCCTCACTGACTGGGCGAAAAAATGGCGCCTGGCTTACAATGGGGAGAAGTCCCAGGCCATCGTCATTGCGACGAGACACGTCAAGGACGACGCGCCCACAGTCTCGGTCCGAGGCGTCCCGGTCCCGTGGAACGGTACTGCGAAGTACCTGGGCGTCACACTGGACCGGCACCTCACCTGGAGGCCACACGTGGAGAGCATCAGGGGCAAAGCACTGGGTAGACTAAGACTCCTCTACCCACTGCTAAACCCCACTACGACGCTGCCTACCTGCGTCGGCCTCACGCTATATAAGTCCGTAATTCGACCTCTCCTCGAATACGCGGCGGTAGTGTGGGGCAACACGGCGCAAACTAACCTGGAGCGGCTGCAAAAACTGCAGAACAGGGCTCTCAGGTTAGCTCTTCACCTCCCAAGGGACTTCCCGACGGAGGACACTCACGTGGTCGCAGACATCGAACCGCTACGCAGGCGGTTCGAAGAAGCGGCCACAAACTTCTACAACAAAGCGGGTACATCCACCAACCCGCTGATAAGGAATCTGGGACAACGTCCACACTGGCGACGCACACTCCGCTGGCCGGACCTGCTGAGACGGCCAGCAGACGTTGCCGCCCTACCAGATTAGAAGACATTGCTACGTAACAAGTAGCGCCTAGCCACATCTGCTGCGGAAAAAAAAAAAAAAAAAAAAAAAAAAAAAAAAAAAAAAAAAAAAACCGCAGCAAGCATCAATTATCAAATTGCCCACGAAGCAGGGCAGCATAGACACCCAAAAGCTTCTCTCTAAGAAAAACCTGGAAGGACACTGATGTCCCACTTGTTGAAGGAAGGGTAGAGCGATTCTACCAGAACTTCACCCACACACCAGTAGTGTCAACCTGGAGGACACTACACCATGATGCGACAGCTGGGCGCAGACCGTAGCCGACTCGCCAGCCGCTGCAGCTGCTGTTTGTGCACGTTTTGCTTTGCCCGAGGAAGGAAGGATGACAGGCCGCGGCAAGGGAGGAAAGGGGCTCGGCAAGGGTGGCGCCAAGCGGCACCGCAAGGTGTTGCGCGACAACATCCAGGGCATCACGAAGCCCGCCATCCGCCGCCTGGCTCGCAGGGGCGGCGTGAAGCGCATCTCTGGTCTGATCTACGAGGAGACCCGCGGGGTGCTGAAGGTGTTCCTGGAGAACGTGATCCGCGACGCGGTGACGTACACTGAGCACGCCAAGCGCAAGACTGTGACGGCCATGGACGTGGTGTACGCCCTGAAGAGGCAGGGGCGCACCCTGTACGGTTTCGGCGGTTAGGCTGCGTCGCAGCGGGCGCTGGCCTTCCCGCGGCCGTGCTTGTGGGTGGGAGAGACTAGAAAACGGCCCTTTTCAGGGCCACCACACTGTTCGGAAGTTGAAAAGTGCGAAAGAGTCTGTGTTGTTGTTGTTGTTGTTGCTGCGTGTGTGTGCGCTGTGTTGTTCGTTTGTTTGTTTGTTTGTTTGTTTGTTTGTTTCTTTCTTTCTTTCCGTTTGAGCGACGTGATGTGGCTGGGAGGGGAGAAGGAAAGGAAACGTGTCATGTGGCTGGCTGTGTGTGGAGCTGCTTCGTTTGTGTTTGTTATTGTGTGTCTTTGTATCGATCGCGACGGAGATGGCGGGCTGTGTGTTGTTGTGCGAGAGAGGCGGTAATTATTTGCTTGCGTGGTTTGGCTCTGTGTGTTTGCGGCGGCGTTGGGGTTTCCGAGGCAAGGCGTGTGGGCATAGGCGGCCGGATCAGCTGTTTCGTTCGTGTCGACGGCCGTTGCGCGCGGGAGTGGAGGGCGGTGTGTCGACACGCCTCCCTTTAACAATGGTCATTATTGCTGCCGTTGTCGTTTGGAAGGCGACTCTGCGACCGTGCAAAATGTGTGTGTGTGTGTGTGTGTGTGTGTGTGTGTGTGTGTGTGCGGGCTGTGTGGACGACAAGATGGCGGACGTGCGCCGGCGGCGGCTGTGCTGTGAAAGTGCAAAGTTGAAACAAAACAAGGTGCGGCGAGGACGACTGAAATTTTGCTTTGGACGTAGGTTTGTGTGGTGGCCCTGAAAAGGGCCGATTGTTGTGGGCCGGGCCGAGCCGAGCCGGCAAAGCGCGTTGCGTGCAGGGGAGCACGCGGCGCTGCGATTGCCTGGCCTCCTTTAGGCCTTCTTCTCGGTCTTCTTTGGCAGCAGGACGGCCTGGATGTTGGGTAGGACACCACCCTGTGCGATGGTGACGCCCGACAGGAGCTTGTTGAGCTCCTCGTCGTTGCGGATGGCAAGCTGCAGGTGGCGCGGGATGATGCGCGTCTTCTTGTTGTCGCGGGCCGCGTTTCCGGCCAGCTCGAGCACCTCAGCCGCGAGGTACTCCATGACGGCGGCGAGGTAGACGGGCGCCCCGGCGCCGACGCGCTCTGCGTAGTTTCCCTTGCGCAGGAGGCGGTGGATTCTGCCGACCGGGAACTGGAGCCCAGCCCTGCTTGAGCGGGACTTTGACTTGCCCTTGACTTTGCCTCCCTTTCCGCGTCCGGACATGGCGATGGGCTAGCGACGGTGCACACGAGAAGGAAACGAAAACGACCGGTGCGAGCGGCAGCGAGTCGAGCAGCGGAGTGCGTGCCGGCGCAGCCGGGGTGGGGGTGCTTTATGGGCTCGGGTGCGGCGGCCGGTTGCGCGCGCGCCCCATTGGTCGGCGGCCGCAACAGGGCGAGCTGGTAAAGGTGCGGCGGCGGCTGGCGGCGGGTGCCACTGTGTGGGGAGACGCTGACTAGAGCGGAGCGCTTGCTACTGGTGTTGCTGCTGCCGCCGTACGTTGGTTCGAGATGCCGCCCAAGACTAGCGGGAAGGCCGCCAAGAAGGCTGGCAAGGCGCAGAAGAACATTTCGAAGGGCGACAAGAAGAAGAAGCGCAAGAGGAAGGAGAGCTATGCCATCTACATCTACAAGGTGCTGAAGCAGGTGCACCCTGACACGGGCATCTCGTCGAAGGCGATGAGCATCATGAACAGCTTCGTGAACGACATTTTCGAGCGCATTGCGGCCGAGGCTTCTCGCCTGGCGCACTACAACAAGCGCTCGACCATCACGTCCCGCGAGATCCAGACCGCTGTGCGGCTGTTGCTGCCTGGCGAGCTGGCCAAGCACGCCGTGAGCGAGGGCACGAAGGCGGTGACCAAGTACACGAGCTCCAAGTAAGGAGGTGGCTCTGGAACGGAAGGAAGGATGGAGAGAGAATGCTCCTCCGTTGCGAGAGCGGCAAAACGGCCCTTTTCAGGGCCACCAACTTGCCTTTTGCGGGAAGGGCGGAATTGTTGTTGTTGTTTGTGTGGACGGCTGTGATGTATGTGTGCATTTTGATTGTGGGTGGGGGGGCGCGTCAAAGCGTGTTGCGCGGGGTACGGCCACGAGGTTGGTCGCCGTGGCGTGGAATGGTGGCACGCCTCGTTGGCGTGGTTTTTGACCCATTTGGTGTTGTTGGTGTGTGTGTTACCTGTCTGCGAGGGGGGACAGTGCGATCGCCGACTTTTGTGTCACCGTAACGACGGCCGTTTGCGGGTTTGTTTTTTGCACATCATACATGGCGAGGGTGAAATGTGAAATGTTGTTTTTTTTTGTGGTTTTTGTTTGCCGCCCACTATTCCCTTTGCTGTACGCCGAGTTTGACAATGGTGCGACGTAACTGCAGCGTGGAGGTGTGTGAGTGACGTTGAAATGAACGTGCCATGAAGACGCATTGTTGTTGCATTGTACTGTACGTGTACGGCGACACGCACGATGATGTACCATTCGACTCTGATTTTTGATAGCCGTGTCTGACTGATTGCGTACGACGCACGCACACCGATGTCGTCATTCAAGATGCACGCGTGTCCAGTGCAGTACAGTAAGCGCGACGCTAGACGACGGCGGCGGCGGCGGCGGCCGTTTTTGGCGAATGTCTGTACACGTGTTTGTCTGTGTCCATCCGGTATGTATTTGTTTGTTTGAAAGTGTTTTGTGTGTCGGTGACGTGGTCCGATCCGTCGCCCCCCTGAGTAACTGTCGATCGGCGCGATAGACCGGCGTCACGCAACTGAACCGAAGTCGTGGGCACACCCGTCATACTGTTGTACACCGTCGCGCTGAGAACGGTAACGACAGGTTGACTTTGATCGGTCGAATGTCTGGGCAGAACGTGAGGAAGGAGGCAAGAGTGCAGGAGGAAAGGACAGAGGGGGGGGGGGCAAAAGAGAGAGGAAGGGAAAAAGGGGAGAAACGCATTCGTAGAGCAACGGAACGTTCCCGTGTCGGAGGCGTATTGGAGCCGCACTGAAATGCGTTTAACGGCGGCGCGGCTGCAAGTGTCTGCCGTGGTGAACGTTACCTTTGACGGCTGCATTGGCCTTTGCTTTTTGCTTTTGCTTTCGCTTTCGCTTTCCCGGTTGTACGTAACGTTTGTTGGTATGGTTGGTTCTGAGGAAGAGTGTGTGACAGTGCCGTGCCGTCCATGTTCGTGTGCCCTCCCATTGTGTGTATGCTATTGTCTGTGTACTTGAATGATGTATGTAGGTGTTAGTGGACGTGTTTTACCAGTGGGGGGAAATGGATCGTCGATAGTTGGCGTCACTCTGTCACGGTCGAGATGACGCACCCTCCGTACAGAAAGGTGTCGGGAAAGTGTGTGTGTGTGTGTGTGTGTGTGTGTGTGTGTGTGTGTGTGTGTGTGTGTGTGTGCGTGCGTGCGTCCGTGAATTGGCAGTGTTTGGAGGTGGGCGTGCCCTGCATGTGGCCCGGAAGGCTGTTCGTTTGGCGGTAGTGTTGTGTGGACAGGGGAGGGGCATGCGTAACGCTGCTGGCATGGCATTTCGGGAGATGGGAGGGGGCAAACGAGGAAACGAGGAGCGGCGGCCAAAGACGGGACGGGGAGGGGCGCGGTGTGGGTGGCTTGCGCCTGTGCTCGGCGTTGTGGTTTGTGCAAAAGAGGAGGAGAAAAACAATGAGTTGCCAGGGAGGGGAGCGGTGTTGTGTTGTGGTTGTCGTGGTGTAGCCGCAGACGCGGCTGTCAGTGAACGTGGCGAGACGGACGGATGCGCGGAGGGGCGGGGGCGGCGCATTTCGCCGGTGCCGTGCCGTGCCGTGCCATGCCATGCCTGAAAGCCGCGTGGTCGCTGTGTTGTTGGTGGCGTGGGGGCGAGGAGAGTACCGTACGGGTGTGCTTGTGCGCCGGAAATGGCACACTGCGCCTGCCCGTCTTGGAGGCTGATGGCTGTGGTGTGGAAATGGGGCGCGGTGATGTTGAAGCAGTTGAAGAACAGAAAAGAAACCAAGAAGAAAACGGAAGGCGTGATGCGGCGGTGGTGGTGAGAGCGGGAAAAACAAAACAAAACAAAAAAAAAGAAAGAAAAAAAAACAACAAGAAAAAAGAAGGAAAAACAACAAGAAACAAAAAAAGAAAACAAAAAGTCTATCAATATTAAAATGTAAATGGAAATGGAAATGGAAATGGACCCAGGTATAACCTCCCTGCACAAATAGCAGAGAGTCCGATGATAATAAAAATGTGCCAGAATGTTAACGTCCCTACAAAACAAACCCAACGATAATATTAATGAAAGAATGAACCGTATGTAACATTGCAACAGACATAATGGAACCTGATAAATTGTATAAGGGCAGCAGCGTTGACCTTTGGCCCTGTATTCAGAATAAAAAGAGCCAAAGATCGTTACCCCAATGAAAAAGACACTGAAACACGTATGTAACATAGCAGCGATGGCGAGACATTGTAGCATCTGTGACCAGAGAGTTTGCGCTGGACCGCGCGAGTGTTGCGAGCGGTTCTCAGTCAGTCAGTCAGTCAGTCAGTCAGTCAGTCAGTCGTTGCGAGTCTGTAGCTCTGTCTAGTTGAGGGCTGTACTCTGTCAGTAGTCGTCGCGTGCAGTACGCTAATAGTCGTCATGCAGAGCGGTCGGTCAGTAGTAGCAGCCGAGTGCGGTTGTGTGATGTAGGCGGTCGGCAACACTGGTCAAGATGGTGAAGGAGGTATACTGTTAATTAATATAATCATTAGATAATGAAAAATTATATTTATTGTAATTAATTCTCCAACAAGTTCCCCAAAAATAATTTTTATTTCAAAAGCATTTTTCAAAAATGTAATGTTTTATTGAACTAAAGAGTTCGTTGCACTTCCCATTTCATTCCACTTCTTTGAAGAAAAATTTCACTAAAATCACAAAAAAAGAGAATATTATTATTTGCAATGCAGTTCCTCCAAGCGCTGCGCAACAACAAGAGCAGAAATGTGACATCCATTTATTCTGAGGTAAGACTTTAATTCTGATTGTTTTGCACAGGGCCAAAGACCGATATTTCGGCTCAATTGAAGTTTCTTGTCACTGAACGGACTTTAAATGTTGTGAAGAATTTATATTTGAGTCGGATTGCGAATTTCACATTTTTGTTGCCATTTTCAATACCTCTCATTGTGGGCGAGGTTACAATTAGCGCAATGTCCATTAGCATCCGTAAATAACATTGTCCATTATTTTAAATTTTGCGGGGAGGTTACAACACACAAAAAAAAAAAAAAAAACAAAAAAGTTGCATTTATATCCGCTCCTCAATTGTAGATACCCCTTACACAGCTGTGTGCAATGAATGAGTGCTGGCTGGTAATTAATTGCACTCCTTGGAGGGAAATGCCATAGGAAGTAGTCTTTAAAAAGTGAATGTTTTTCGTTAAAAGACAAAAGTTGCTTTAGAAAAAAGTAATAGTGGGGCTTTTGTTGTTGAACAAAATAAGTACAATGAACATACGTTATCAGATTTGCGCAATGCAGCTTCACACTACCTTTTGATTATAACACAATATACTATACATCGTCCCGAACCGTGACCAGAGTCGCGAGACGAGCAGAGCACGCCGCCGACGCCCGCTCAGTACAACCGTCCACCCGCTACTACTGTCGACCGACTACTACCTCTCCCGACTCGCGCTACAATATATATAACAACTGTTCCTGGCGACCCGGTGCGTGCCACTACTGTCGTCTGGCGCGGTCCAAGCGCCGACTAGCAACGATAAATAACTCTCTGGTCAGACAGAGATGCTGTCATGCCTCGCCATCGCTCTGGTAACGAATACATACGTGTTGCAGCGTGCGTACCACCGGAACACGCAGTGGCGGAGCCAAAGACTGTGTTGTCGAGGTCGAGTGCGAGCGGGAAGAGAGGCAGCGTCGGCACGGAGATGCAAGCGAGCGAGACGCACGGGGGCTGCGGCGTGGCGCGTTTGCGGTCGGCGCCTTTGGTGGCAACGGCCGGGACAAGCAGCGGTGTATGGTGTGGTGCGGGGCGGACAGGGGCGGCGGTGGACGGGGAGGAGGCGGCGCGACGACGGCATGGGGGCGAAAACGGGACGGGGGACGGCGGATGTTGAGAGGCGTCACGCGCGGACAGGACACAGGACACAGACACAGAGACACACAGATTGGAAAGGGAGGGTGCGCGGTAGTAGTTGGGAATGTGCGTACCGTGCGGGATGGGAGTGGGCGAGGAACACGGTCGTGGCCCCTGTTTGTGGGTGCGTGTGATGACGTCGGTGTGTTGTGGGAAGGGAAGGTGCTGTGGCGGCGGCGCGTAATGGGCGTAGGCCGAAAAGAGAAAGGAACGTGGGCAGTGTGTTGGCAAGCGTCGGTTCGACTGCGACGTTGATGGGCAGGGCAAGGTTAATGGTGGTAGGAGTAGGCGTGTGGGCGCAAAAAATCTGCCGCTGCAGGCGGTGCCGTAACCGCCATGGGGCGGGAAGGAGAGAGGGCCAAAGAAAGAAAGAAAGAAGAAAACAAAATAAAAAAAAAAAAGGAGGGGGGGGGGGGGCGAAAGGAAGGCAGGAAGGACAAGAGGCGAGGCGACGGCTTGCTTTGTGTATCGGTCGGTCTCTGGCTATGCTTCGTTTTCTGCAGCAGGGTCGGTGCGCGGCGTGGCTCGCGGCAGTGGGAACGCCTGGCGGCTGGACGGCCAGCAATGCGGTTGGATGGGCGGCCACAGCACCGCACCTGTGCCCGAGGAGGAGACGCTGGCGGCGGGCCCTGAGGTGAGGCCGGCTCGGCTCGGCTGGGGCTGTGGATGTGTAGGTGTGCGCCGCTGCTGCAACAACGAGTAAAACGCGAGAAGAAGGGATGGCGGTAGAGAGAAAAAAAAAAAAAAGGTCGTGTTGTGTTGATGCGCAGGCAGACGCGTACAGAGAGACGAGCCCGGTCTGCAGCAGGGTGTGGCCGTGCCGAGTGCAGAGCAGCGGCGGCTCGGTTCGGTTCGGTTCGGCCCGGCGGGCCGCGCTGTTGTCGCGGACGTGAGCGCCCCCTGGCGGGTGGCCGGAGGCGGCGCGGCGTGTTGGACGTGTGGCTGGTGGCAGTGCACAATTTGCGAGTGGCTGGCGGTGTGGCGTGGCGGTTGGCGCGTCGGGCGGCGGAGAGGGAGAGAGAGGAGAGGTATGTGTTGCGGGCGCCCTTTGCTGCGCTGCGTCGTTGCGTGTGCCGTACAGGGCGGGCGCTTGTCGACTGTGTGGGCGGTGTGGCGAATTGGCGTGAAACGGCTGCCGAGAGGTGTGTGGTAGCGAGCCGGTCGGTGTCAGTGCGAAGGGGAATGTGCGTGCGTTTGGCGGTTTCGGTGTGCTTTTTGCGGCGTGAGAGTGGGAATTAGTGGGGCCGGCTGTTGTGTTTGTTCCTTGTGTCTTGTGTCGTGTAGGTAGCTTGATGGCAACGTGGAAGGACGCCGGTTTCGTTTCGAGCCTTGCGTGTGGTTGTCGACGTTGACTGGTTGGCGTGTGCCGATGCACGTGCATGTGTGGGTCGCGAGTGCGTTTTTGGCTGGCTGTGTGTGTGTGTGTGTTTTGGGGGGGAAGGGGGAGGCGGTGGTGAAAGTGCAGTCGTTGCCACGGGCGTCGTCGGGTCGGGTGGGGCTGGGGCTGTGCGTCGTGGCGGAAAGGTGGTAGGTTGCGGGAAGCGAGCCCGTCGTTGACGGTGTCGCGTGAGTTGTGAATCGAGTGGGGCGCGGGGCGCGGGGCGCGGGACAGGAGCAGCGTGCCGCTGCGTCGTGGTCGTCAGCAGAGGCTGTGCGTGTGCTTGTCCTTTTTGTGGGCGGTTCGTGCGAGGCGTTTTTGTTTTGTGTTGCCCTAGTTGTTAGTTTATTTTGTTTGTGTTTGTTATTTTGAGACGACGACTGGTTGGTGGCGTGCGCGCGAAGTGGCGGTGTGCGCTTCCCGTGTCGTTTGTGTTGTTTTTTTTTTGTTTTTGTTTTTGTGTGTTTTTTTTTGCACTGGGCCCCGGGGGGTGGGTGGGTGCGTGCGTGTGTGTCGATTGCCGGCTGGCGAAAGGTGCGCCATCGGCGGGGTGGGTCGCCGGCACGAGTAGAGGCGGCGGCGTTGTTGCTGTTGTTGTGTGGTGTTTGTTTTGTTCGGCTGTGTCGGCGAGCTGTGTTGCGGTGCGTGTGAATGGTGGTGCAAAAGTGCTGGCGTTGGGGCTGCGACTGCGACGGCGGCGAGCCGCGGGCGCGCATGATAGTGATGTTGTGAACAGCGGCTGTGTACGGTAGTGGTGTTGTTGTAGCACGACGTGCATCCGGGCCGGCGCGGAAAGCGCAGTTGCGGGCGGTTGCCCTTCGGTGCCAGCCATGTCGCGTGAGCGGCGGGTTGCTGTGGTGTCGACACGTGGTGCTCTGGGTTGTTGTGTGGTGCCCTTTGGCCGGTGGGGGTGGTTCGCGTGCGTCTCGTTCGCGCTCGGTATCTGGTCGTGGTCGTGCTGCTCCCCCGTCTGTCGGCGGTTTTCGACGTCGTCTGTACGTTTTTGTCCGTTTGCGGCGGTGCCTGCCGACGTCGTCCCGTCGCGACCTTTCAACCGAAAGTGTGGCGCCCGAAGGTGAACGAACGTAACCCTGACCTCGGCGCTTTACGCTGAGCCGAGCGAACCGAACCGAACCTAACCTGTGGTGTGGTGAGGTGAGCTCAGCCTGTGAGCCCCAAACGTCTACGTAAGGTAAGCTGTCCGGCGGCTCACGCCTCACGTTTTGAACGCTTTTTTAACCTACGTTTGACGCTTCTTAACCTAGCACTGACCCCTTAACCTAACGTGTAACGTAACCTAACGTAACCTAACCTAACCTAACCTCTGACGCCTGACGTGTTTGAATGCTTAACCTAAGTTTGACGCTTAACCTAACCCAAGTCCCCTTAACCTAACCCACGTCCACCTAACCTAACCGAACCTAACCTAGACGTGTAAACGTAATGTGTAACGCGCAACGTGTAAGGTCGGCTGTCGTGTGTGCTGACGGCAGATTGGGTTGGTCTGTAGATTCGGATTGCGGTTTGCCTCGGTCGAGGGGTTGGGTCGGAAGCGGCGAGGGGCGGCGGCGCCTGTTGCGCAGGCGGCGTCCGTTTGCGGCGGGCAATTGTTGAGAAACGGCTGTGAATGTTGGCGGGCGAGAGGAGGAGGACGGCGCGCGATGTGGCCCGACGGCTGCGGGCCGATCGGGAAACGGCGGGAGGGCGACGGAAGGCGATGGGGCGGCGGAGGCGCGTTTGCACGGCCGTCATCGCCGCACGCCTCGGCTTGTGTGGCTGTGGCGCCGGCCGCGCTGGCCGGGCTGCCGCGGCGACGGTGTGGGAGTTTTGCCGAAGGTTTGGCCATTGTGGCGGGTCGTCGGCTGGGGCTGTGGGGGCGGCATTTGGGCGGGGGCGGCGATTCTCGGCGGGCCGACCCAGGCTGTAGCGCGCGGTAGCTGCAGTTTGGCCGTGGTTTGCGGCGCTGCCGTGGCGACTGGTTGGCGACTGTGGTGTGGCTGTGTGTAGCCCCATCCTCGGTGGTTTGAAAGGCGCGGGCGGTTGTGGCGCAGCTTTGGGGCTGCTCCGCACAGGCTGTCGGACGTTGGGCGGTAGCAAGCGCGGGAGGCGCGGCGCGGCGGCGCGCAGAGTGGCGGCCGCTCTCTCGGCCGTCCGCGCCCGCCCGCGACACTGGCTGGGCCCTTGTGATTCTCTGCTCTGCTCTGCCGTGCTGTGCTGTGCTTGCGTGCCTGCCGTCCCGCTCGCTCTCGCTCTCGCTCTCGCTGTGTGTTACGCGCGTCGTCGAAATGGCAGATCAGGCGGCTACGAACGAGACTGCTGCGGCACCCGCCGCCACCGGCACTACGAAGAAGGCCAAGTCTGCGTCGTCTGCGAAGAAGCCGCGCGCCAAGCCTGCGCACCCGCGCACCTCTGAGATGGTGACGGCCGCCATCAAGAGTCTGAAGGAGCGCGGCGGGTCGTCGCTGCAGGCGATCAAGAAGTACATAGCCGCGCACTACAAGCTGGACGCGGAGAAGCTGGCGCCGTTTATCAAGAAGTACCTCAAGTCGGCCGTCGTGGCGGGCGAGCTGGTGCAGACGAAGGGGAAGGGCGCGTCCGGCTCGTTCAAGCTTGCCGGCGCCGGCGGCGGGGGGGCGGCCGAGGGCGGCAAGGCTCGTGCTGGCGGTGCCAAGAAGAAGCGCGCCGCTCCGGCCAGCAAGGAGAAGAAGGGCGCCCGTGCGGCCGGCGCAAAGAAGGCTGGTGGCGTGAAGGCGGCGACCGGTCGGAAGGCGGGCGCCGCCAAGAAGGCGTCTGCGGCGTCGGCCGCTCCCGCGGGTGCGAAGAAGGCGGCTGCGGCCAAGCCGGCCAAGGCCAAGTCGCCGTCGAAGGCGAAGAAGGCCGCCAAGGTTCCGACGAAGAAGCCGAAGGCGCCGCGCCCGAAGAAGGCGACGACGCCGTCTAAGGCGAAGGCTTCGCCCAAGAAGAAGAAGTAGAGTAGAGTAGAGGAGAAAGAGATGGGAAAGGAAGGGTTTGGCGCTTGACCCCGTCGTCCCCACCCCCCGTCGTCGTCTAGTGGCGCGCAAGAGACGCGCGGCCCAAAACGGCCCTTCTCAGGGCCATCAAAGCACGTCGGGGAAGGTTTTGATTGTCGTGTTGCGTTTGGTGTGGGTGTCTGTCTGTATGCCCGTGGGGATGCTGTTTGCGTGCCGTGGTGGTTTGATTGCGGGGGTCGGTGGCGGGTGTGGGCGGCGGTAGCGGTAAGCGGTGTTGTTGTTGTCGTGGTTGATTGTCGCCGTGTTTGTGGCGGCGGCCGACGGTTGGTTTTCTGTCACGTTGTTTTGTTTGAATACGTTGGTTGGCTTGCCTGCGTTCGTTCTTCTCGGATGTGTGTCTTGTCTAGTCGTGTCTGGTCTTTGTTTTGTTTCTTTGTGTGTGTTATGTTTTGCAACGGGGGGCACGTTGAGATGTGGAAGGAGTCGGCGGGGATTTCGGTGGCGTGTAGAGCGAGCGAGCGCGCCTGCCTGGCCGTTGGCCGTCGGAGTGGAGTGCGGGTTTTTTTTGTTTTCGAAACGAAAGCGGCGGCCGGCCAGCCACCCGTGCGGTGTGACGTCGGCCGTTGGGTATTGTGCGCTTTGAGCGCCGGGGAGGGATGATGTGTGATTGTTGCGCGCTGCTAGCAGGCAGGCAGAGTGAGCGGGTGTGTGTGGCGGACGGACGGGAAGTGGTGGTTTTTGTTTTTGGGTTGCGGGGCGAGAGGCAGGCGACCGACAAAGTTTGCTCGCGACGGAGAGATGTTAGTGGCCCTGAAAAGGGCCGTTTTTGTTTGTGCGGTGCGGTGCCGCGGCGCGGTTTAGGCGCGCTCGCCGCGGATGCGGCGCGCGAGCTGGATGTCCTTGGGCATGATGGTGACGCGCTTGGCGTGGATTGCGCACAGGTTGGTGTCTTCGAAGAGGCCGACGAGGTAGGCCTCGCTGGCCTCCTGCAGGGCCATGACTGCGGAGCTCTGGAAGCGCAGGTCGGTCTTGAAGTCCTGGGCGATCTCGCGCACTAGGCGCTGGAATGGCAGCTTGCGGATGAGCAGCTCTGTGCTCTTCTGGTAGCGCCTGATTTCTCGCAGGGCGACGGTGCCCGGCCTGTAGCGGTGGGGCTTCTTGACGCCTCCGGTGGCGGGCGCGCTCTTCCTCGCCGCCTTGGTGGCGAGCTGTTTGCGCGGCGCCTTTCCGCCGGTGGACTTGCGGGCCGTTTGCTTTGTGCGGGCCATGGCGGTAGCGTTGGCGGTAGCGGAGCGGCGTGCGTGGAGGTTAGGTGCGGCGCGGCGTCCGGTGCTGCCTTGACAACGGGCCCGCGCGCCTCCGTGCTGCGCTTATATGCCCTCGGTTGCGCGTGGTGGGGGGAGGGCGGGCCAGAGTCTATATAGGGGGGCGGCGGGCGCGCTGGGCGCAGACCGTAGCCGACTCGCCAGCCGCTGCAGCTGCTGTTTGTGCACGTTTTGCTTTGCCCGAGGAAGGAAGGATGACAGGCCGCGGCAAGGGAGGAAAGGGGCTCGGCAAGGGTGGCGCCAAGCGGCACCGCAAGGTGTTGCGCGACAACATCCAGGGCATCACGAAGCCCGCCATCCGCCGCCTGGCTCGCAGGGGCGGCGTGAAGCGCATCTCTGGTCTGATCTACGAGGAGACCCGCGGGGTGCTGAAGGTGTTCCTGGAGAACGTGATCCGCGACGCGGTGACGTACACTGAGCACGCCAAGCGCAAGACTGTGACGGCCATGGACGTGGTGTACGCCCTGAAGAGGCAGGGGCGCACCCTGTACGGTTTCGGCGGTTAGGCTGCGTCGCAGCGGGCGCTGGCCTTCCCGCGGCCGTGCTTGTGGGTGGGAGAGACTAGAAAACGGCCCTTTTCAGGGCCACCACACTGTTCGGAAGTTGAAAAGTGCGAAAGAGTCTGTGTTGTTGTTGTTGTTGTTGCTGCGTGTGTGTGCGCTGTGTTGTTCGTTTGTTTGTTTGTTTGTTTGTTTGTTTGTTTCTTTCTTTCTTTCCGTTTGAGCGACGTGATGTGGCTGGGAGGGGAGAAGGAAAGGAAACGTGTCATGTGGCTGGCTGTGTGTGGAGCTGCTTCGTTTGTGTTTGTTATTGTGTGTCTTTGTATCGATCGCGACGGAGATGGCGGGCTGTGTGTTGTTGTGCGAGAGAGGCGGTAATTATTTGCTTGCGTGGTTTGGCTCTGTGTGTTTGCGGCGGCGTTGGGGTTTCCGAGGCAAGGCGTGTGGGCATAGGCGGCCGGATCAGCTGTTTCGTTCGTGTCGACGGCCGTTGCGCGCGGGAGTGGAGGGCGGTGTGTCGACACGCCTCCCTTTAACAATGGTCATTATTGCTGCCGTTGTCGTTTGGAAGGCGACTCTGCGACCGTGCAAAATGTGTGTGTGTGTGTGTGTGTGTGTGTGCGGGCTGTGTGGACGACAAGATGGCGGACGTGCGCCGGCGGCGGCTGTGCTGTGAAAGTGCAAAGTTGAAACAAAACAAGGTGCGGCGAGGACGACTGAAATTTTGCTTTGGACGTAGGTTTGTGTGGTGGCCCTGAAAAGGGCCGATTGTTGTGGGCCGGGCCGAGCCGAGCCGGCAAAGCGCGTTGCGTGCAGGGGAGCACGCGGCGCTGCGATTGCCTGGCCTCCTTTAGGCCTTCTTCTCGGTCTTCTTTGGCAGCAGGACGGCCTGGATGTTGGGTAGGACACCACCCTGTGCGATGGTGACGCCCGACAGGAGCTTGTTGAGCTCCTCGTCGTTGCGGATGGCAAGCTGCAGGTGGCGCGGGATGATGCGCGTCTTCTTGTTGTCGCGGGCCGCGTTTCCGGCCAGCTCGAGCACCTCAGCCGCGAGGTACTCCATGACGGCGGCGAGGTAGACGGGCGCCCCGGCGCCGACGCGCTCTGCGTAGTTTCCCTTGCGCAGGAGGCGGTGGATTCTGCCGACCGGGAACTGGAGCCCAGCCCTGCTTGAGCGGGACTTTGACTTGCCCTTGACTTTGCCTCCCTTTCCGCGTCCGGACATGGCGATGGGCTAGCGACGGTGCACACGAGAAGGAAACGAAAACGACCGGTGCGAGCGGCAGCGAGTCGAGCAGCGGAGTGCGTGCCGGCGCAGCCGGGGTGGGGGTGCTTTATGGGCTCGGGTGCGGCGGCCGGTTGCGCGCGCGCCCCATTGGTCGGCGGCCGCAACAGGGCGAGCTGGTAAAGGTGCGGCGGCGGCTGGCGGCGGGTGCCACTGTGTGGGGAGACGCTGACTAGAGCGGAGCGCTTGCTACTGGTGTTGCTGCTGCCGCCGTACGTTGGTTCGAGATGCCGCCCAAGACTAGCGGGAAGGCCGCCAAGAAGGCTGG
Source organism: Schistocerca piceifrons (assembly GCF_021461385.2). Classification (NCBI taxonomy): domain Eukaryota; kingdom Metazoa; phylum Arthropoda; class Insecta; order Orthoptera; family Acrididae; genus Schistocerca; species Schistocerca piceifrons. The sequence continues at coordinate 3,274 of NW_025728534.1, read as the reverse complement.
CAAGGCGCAGAAGAACATTTCGAAGGGCGACAAGAAGAAGAAGCGCAAGAGGAAGGAGAGCTATGCCATCTACATCTACAAGGTGCTGAAGCAGGTGCACCCTGACACGGGCATCTCGTCGAAGGCGATGAGCATCATGAACAGCTTCGTGAACGACATTTTCGAGCGCATTGCGGCCGAGGCTTCTCGCCTGGCGCACTACAACAAGCGCTCGACCATCACGTCCCGCGAGATCCAGACCGCTGTGCGGCTGTTGCTGCCTGGCGAGCTGGCCAAGCACGCCGTGAGCGAGGGCACGAAGGCGGTGACCAAGTACACGAGCTCCAAGTAAGGAGGTGGCTCTGGAACGGAAGGAAGGATGGAGAGAGAATGCTCCTCCGTTGCGAGAGCGGCAAAACGGCCCTTTTCAGGGCCACCAACTTGCCTTTTGCGGGAAGGGCGGAATTGTTGTTGTTGTTTGTGTGGACGGCTGTGATGTATGTGTGCATTTTGATTGTGGGTGGGGGGGCGCGTCAAAGCGTGTTGCGCGGGGTACGGCCACGAGGTTGGTCGCCGTGGCGTGGAATGGTGGCACGCCTCGTTGGCGTGGTTTTTGACCCATTTGGTGTTGTTGGTGTGTGTGTTACCTGTCTGCGAGGGGGGACAGTGCGATCGCCGACTTTTGTGTCACCGTAACGACGGCCGTTTGCGGGTTTGTTTTTTGCACATCATACATGGCGAGGGTGAAATGTGAAATGTTGTTTTTTTTTTGTGGTTTTTGTTTGCCGCCCACTATTCCCTTTGCTGTACGCCGAGTTTGACAATGGTGCGACGTAACTGCAGCGTGGAGGTGTGTGAGTGACGTTGAAATGAACGTGCCATGAAGACGCATTGTTGTTGCATTGTACTGTACGTGTACGGCGACACGCACGATGATGTACCATTCGACTCTGATTTTTGATAGCCGTGTCTGACTGATTGCGTACGACGCACGCACACCGATGTCGTCATTCAAGATGCACGCGTGTCCAGTGCAGTACAGTAAGCGCGACGCTAGACGACGGCGGCGGCGGCGGCGGCCGTTTTTGGCGAATGTCTGTACACGTGTTTGTCTGTGTCCATCCGGTATGTATTTGTTTGTTTGAAAGTGTTTTGTGTGTCGGTGACGTGGTCCGATCCGTCGCCCCCCCTGAGTAACTGTCGATCGGCGCGATAGACCGGCGTCACGCAACTGAACCGAAGTCGTGGGCACACCCGTCATACTGTTGTACACCGTCGCGCTGAGAACGGTAACGACAGGTTGACTTTGATCGGTCGAATGTCTGGGCAGAACGTGAGGAAGGAGGCAAGAGTGCAGGAGGAAAGGACAGAGGGGGGGGGGGGCAAAAGAGAGAGGAAGGGAAAAAGGGGAGAAACGCATTCGTAGAGCAACGGAACGTTCCCGTGTCGGAGGCGTATTGGAGCCGCACTGAAATGCGTTTAACGGCGGCGCGGCTGCAAGTGTCTGCCGTGGTGAACGTTACCTTTGACGGCTGCATTGGCCTTTGCTTTTTGCTTTTGCTTTCGCTTTCGCTTTCCCGGTTGTACGTAACGTTTGTTGGTATGGTTGGTTCTGAGGAAGAGTGTGTGACAGTGCCGTGCCGTCCATGTTCGTGTGCCCTCCCATTGTGTGTATGCTATTGTCTGTGTACTTGAATGATGTATGTAGGTGTTAGTGGACGTGTTTTACCAGTGGGGGGAAATGGATCGTCGATAGTTGGCGTCACTCTGTCACGGTCGAGATGACGCACCCTCCGTACAGAAAGGTGTCGGGAAAGTGTGTGTGTGTGTGTGTGTGTGTGTGTGTGTGTGTGTGTGTGTGTGTGTGTGTGTGCGTGCGTGCGTCCGTGAATTGGCAGTGTTTGGAGGTGGGCGTGCCCTGCATGTGGCCCGGAAGGCTGTTCGTTTGGCGGTAGTGTTGTGTGGACAGGGGAGGGGCATGCGTAACGCTGCTGGCATGGCATTTCGGGAGATGGGAGGGGGCAAACGAGGAAACGAGGAGCGGCGGCCAAAGACGGGACGGGGAGGGGCGCGGTGTGGGTGGCTTGCGCCTGTGCTCGGCGTTGTGGTTTGTGCAAAAGAGGAGGAGAAAAACAATGAGTTGCCAGGGAGGGGAGCGGTGTTGTGTTGTGGTTGTCGTGGTGTAGCCGCAGACGCGGCTGTCAGTGAACGTGGCGAGACGGACGGATGCGCGGAGGGGCGGGGGCGGCGCATTTCGCCGGTGCCGTGCCGTGCCGTGCCATGCCATGCCTGAAAGCCGCGTGGTCGCTGTGTTGTTGGTGGCGTGGGGGCGAGGAGAGTACCGTACGGGTGTGCTTGTGCGCCGGAAATGGCACACTGCGCCTGCCCGTCTTGGAGGCTGATGGCTGTGGTGTGGAAATGGGGCGCGGTGATGTTGAAGCAGTTGAAGAACAGAAAAGAAACCAAGAAGAAAACGGAAGGCGTGATGCGGCGGTGGTGGTGAGAGCGGGAAAAACAAAACAAAACAAAAAAAAAGAAAGAAAAAAAAACAACAAGAAAAAAGAAGGAAAAACAACAAGAAACAAAAAAAGAAAACAAAAAGTCTATCAATATTAAAATGTAAATGGAAATGGAAATGGAAATGGACCCAGGTATAACCTCCCTGCACAAATAGCAGAGAGTCCGATGATAATAAAAATGTGCCAGAATGTTAACGTCCCTACAAAACAAACCCAACGATAATATTAATGAAAGAATGAACCGTATGTAACATTGCAACAGACATAATGGAACCTGATAAATTGTATAAGGGCAGCAGCGTTGACCTTTGGCCCTGTATTCAGAATAAAAAGAGCCAAAGATCGTTACCCCAATGAAAAAGACACTGAAACACGTATGTAACATAGCAGCGATGGCGAGACATTGTAGCATCTGTGACCAGAGAGTTTGCGCTGGACCGCGCGAGTGTTGCGAGCGGTTCTCAGTCAGTCAGTCAGTCAGTCAGTCAGTCAGTCAGTCGTTGCGAGTCTGTAGCTCTGTCTAGTTGAGGGCTGTACTCTGTCAGTAGTCGTCGCGTGCAGTACGCTAATAGTCGTCATGCAGAGCGGTCGGTCAGTAGTAGCAGCCGAGTGCGGTTGTGTGATGTAGGCGGTCGGCAACACTGGTCAAGATGGTGAAGGAGGTATACTGTTAATTAATATAATCATTAGATAATGAAAAATTATATTTATTGTAATTAATTCTCCAACAAGTTCCCCAAAAATAATTTTTATTTCAAAAGCATTTTTCAAAAATG
>NW_025728533.1:0-58556 GCF_021461385.2 Schistocerca piceifrons | reverse complement strand
AAAACAAAACAAGGTGCGGCGAGGACGACTGAAATTTTGCTTTGGACGTAGGTTTGTGTGGTGGCCCTGAAAAGGGCCGATTGTTGTGGGCCGAGCCGAGCCGGCAAAGCGCGTTGCGATTGCCTGGCCTCCTTTAGGCCTTCTTCTCGGTCTTCTTTGGCAGCAGGACGGCCTGGATGTTGGGCAGGACACCACCCTGTGCGATGGTGACGCCCGACAGGAGCTTGTTGAGCTCCTCGTCGTTGCGGATGGCAAGCTGCAGGTGGCGCGGGATGATGCGCGTCTTCTTGTTGTCGCGGGCCGCGTTTCCGGCCAGCTCGAGCACCTCAGCCGCGAGGTACTCCATGACGGCGGCGAGGTAGACGGGCGCCCCGGCGCCGACGCGCTCTGCGTAGTTTCCCTTGCGCAGGAGGCGGTGGATTCTGCCGACCGGGAACTGGAGCCCAGCCCTGCTTGAGCGGGACTTTGACTTGCCCTTGACTTTGCCTCCCTTTCCGCGTCCGGACATGGCGATGGGCTAGCGACGGTGCACACGAAACGGAAACGAAAAACGACCGGTGCGAGCGGCAGCGAGTCGAGCAGCGGAGTGCGTGCCGGCGCAGCCGGGGTGGGGGTGCTTTATGGGCTCGGGTGCGGCGGCCGGTTGCGCGCGCGCCCCATTGGTCGGCGGCCGCAACAGGGCGAGCTGGTAAAGGTGCGGCGGCGGCTGGCGGCGGGTGCCACTGTGTGGGGAGACGCTGACTAGAGCGGAGCGCTTGCTACTGGTGTTGCTGCTGCCGTACGTTGGTTCGTTCGAGATGCCGCCCAAGACTAGCGGGAAGGCCGCCAAGAAGGCTGGCAAGGCGCAGAAGAACATTTCGAAGGGCGACAAGAAGAAGAAGCGCAAGAGGAAGGAGAGCTATGCCATCTACATCTACAAGGTGCTGAAGCAGGTGCACCCTGACACGGGCATCTCGTCGAAGGCGATGAGCATCATGAACAGCTTCGTGAACGACATTTTCGAGCGCATTGCGGCCGAGGCTTCTCGCCTGGCGCACTACAACAAGCGCTCGACCATCACGTCCCGCGAGATCCAGACCGCTGTGCGGCTGTTGCTGCCTGGCGAGCTGGCCAAGCACGCCGTGAGCGAGGGCACGAAGGCGGTGACCAAGTACACGAGCTCCAAGTAAGGAGGTGGCTCTGGAATGGAAGGAAGGAAGGAAGGAAGGAGAAGGCTCCTCCGTTGCGAGAGCGGCAAAACGGCCCTTTTCAGGGCCACCAACTTGCCTTTTGCGGGAAGGGCGGAATTGTTGTTGTTGTTGTTGTTGTTTGTGTGGACGGCTGTGATGTATGTGTGCATTTTGATTGTGGGTGGGGGGGGGCGCGTCAAAGCGTGTTGCGGGGGACGGCCACGAGGTTGGTCGCCGTGGCGTGGAATGGTGGCACGCCTCGTTGGAGTGGTTTTGACCCATTGGTGTTGGTGTGTGTGTGTGTGTGTTAACCTGTCTGCGAGGGGGGACAGTGCGATCGGCGACTTTTGTGTCACCGTAACGACGGCCGTTTGCGGGTTTGTTTTTTGCACATCATACATGGCGAGGGTGAAATGTGAAATGTTTTTGTTTGGTTTTTTTTTTTGCCGCCCACTATTCCCTTTGCTGTACGCCGAGTTTGACAATGGTGCGACGTAACTGCAGCGTGGAGGTGTGTGAGTGACGTTGAAATTGAACGTGCCATTAAGACGCATTGTTGTTGTATTGTACTGTACGTGTACGGCGACACGCACGATGATGTACCATTCGACTCTGATTTTTGATAGCCGTGTCTGACTGATTGCGTACGACGCACGCACACCGATGTCGTCATTCAAGATGCACGCGTGTCCAGTGCAGTACAGTAAGCGCGACGCTAGACGGCGGCGGCGGCGGCGGCGGCGGCGGCGGTCGTCGTCGTTTGTTTGGCGAATGTCTGTACACGTGTTTGTCTGTGTCCATCCGGTATGTATTTGTTTGTTTGAAAGTGTTTTGTGTGTCGGTGACGTGGTCCGATCCGTCGCCCCCTGAGTAACTGTCGATCGGCGCGATAGACCGGCGTCACGCAACTGAACCGAAGTCTTGGGCACACCCGTCATACTGTTGTACACCGTCGCGCTGAGAACGGTAACGAAAGGTTGACTTTGATCGGTCGAATGTCTGGGCAGAACGTGAGGAATGAGGCAAGAGTGCAAGGAGGGGGGGCAAAAGAGAGAGGAAGGGAAAAAGGGGAGAAGCGCATTCGTAGAGCAACGGAACGTTCCCGTGTCGGAGGCGTATTGGAGCCGCACTGAAATGCGTTTAACGGCGGCGCGGCTGCAAGTGTCTGCCGTGGTGAACGTTACCTTTGACGGCTGCATTGGGCTTTGCTTTTGCTTTCGCTTTCGCTTTCCCGGATGTACGTAACGTTTGTTGATATGGTTCTGAGGAAGAGTGTATGACAGTGCCGTGCCGTCCATGTTCGTGTGCCCTCCCATTGTGTGTATGCTATTGTCTGTGTACTTGAATGATGTATGTAGGTGTTAGTGGACATGTTTTACCAGTGGGGGGAAATGGATCGCCGATAGTTGGCGTCACTCTGTCACGGTCGAGATGACGCACCCTCCGTACAGAAAGGTGTCGAGAAAGTGTGTGTGTGTGTGTGTGTGTGTGTGTGCGTCCGTGAATTGGCAGTGTTTGGAGGTGGGCGTGCCCTGCATGTGGCCCGGAAGGCTGTTCGTTTGGCGGTAGTGTTGTGTGGACAGGGGAGGGGCATGCGTAACGCTGCTGGCATGGCATTTCGGGAGATGGGAGGGGGCAAACGAGGAGCGGCGGCCAAAGACGGGACGGGGAGGGGCGCGGTGTGGGTGGCTTGCGCCTGTGCTCGGCGTTGTGGTTTGTGCAAAAGAGGAGGAGAAAAACAATGAGTTGCCAGGGAGGGGAGCGGTGTTGTGTTGTGGTTGTCGTGGTGTAGCCGCAGACGCGGCTGTCAGTGAACGTGGCGAGACGGACGGATGCGCGGAGGGGCGGGGGCGGCGCATTTCGCCGGTGCCGTGCCGTGCCATGCCTGAAAGCCGCGTGGTCGCTGTGTTGTTGTTGGCGTGGGGGCGAGGAGAGTACCGTACGGGTGTGCTTGTGCGCCGGAAATGGCACACTGCGCCTGCCCGTCTTGGAGGCTGATGGCTGTGGTGTGGAAATGGGGCGCGGTGATGTTGAAGCAGTTGAAGAACAGAAAAGAAACCAAGAAAACGGAAGGCGTGATGCGGCGGTGGTGGTTGAGAGCGGAGAAAAACAAAACAAAACAAAAAAAGAACAACAAAAAAAAGAAGGAAAAACAACAAGAAACAAAAAAGAAAACAAAAAGTCTATCAATACTAAAATGTAAATGGAAATGGAAATGGACCCAGGTACATAACCTCCCTGCACAAATAGCAGAGAGTCCGATGATAATAAAAATGTGCCAGAATGTTAACGTCCCTACAAAACAAACCCAACGATAATATTAATGAAAGAATGAACCGTATGTAACATTGCAACAGACATAATGAAACCTGATAAATTGTATAAGGGCAGCAGCGTTGACCTTTGGCCCTGTATTCAGAATAAAAAGAGCCAAAGATCGTTACCCCAATGAAAAGAAGACACTGAAACACGTATGTAACGTAGCAGCGATGGCGAGACATTGTAGCATCTGTGACCAGAGAGTTTGCGCTGGACTGCGCGAGTGTTGCGAGCGGTTCTCAGTCAGTCAGTCAGTCAGTCAGTCAGTCGTTGCGAGTCTGTACTCTGTCAGTAGTCGTCATGCAGAGCGGTCGGTCAGTAGTAGCAGCCGAGTGCGGTTGTGTGATGTAGGCGGCCGGCAACACTGGTCAAGATGGTGAATAAGGTATACTGTTAATTAATATAATCATTAGATAATGAAAAGGTTTATTTATTGTAATTATTCTCCAACAAGTTCCCCAATAATAATTTTTATTTCAAAAGCATTTTTCAAACATTTAATTTTTTATTGAACTAAAGAGTTCGTTGCACTTCACATTTCATTCCACTTCTTTGAAGAAAAATTTCACTAAAATCACAAAAAAAAAGGAGAATATTATTATTTGCAATGCAGTTCCTCCAGGCGCTGCGCAACAACAAGAGCAGAAATGTGACATCCATTTATTCTGAGGTAAGACTGTAATTCTGATTGTTTTGCACAGGGCCAAAGACCGATATTTCGGTTTAATTGAAGTTTCTTGTCACTGAACGGACTTTAAATGTTGTGAAGAATTTATATTTGAGTCGGATTGCGAATTTCACATTTTTGTTGCCATTTTCAATACCTCTCATTGTGGGCGAGGTTACAATTAGCGCAATGTCCATTAGCATCCGTAAATAACATTGTCCATTATTTTAAATTTTGCGGGGAGGTTACAACACACAGACACCAAAAAAAAAAAAAAAAAAAAAAAAAAAAAAGAAACAAAAAAATTGCATTTGTATCCGCTCCTCAATTGTAGATACCCCTTACACAGCTGTGTGCAATGAATGAGTGCTGGCTGGTAATTAATTGCACTCCTTGGAGGGAAATGCCATAGGAAGTAGTCTTTAAAAAGTGAATGTTTTTCGTTAAAAGACAAAAGTTACTTTAGAAAAAAGTAATAGTGGGGCTTTTGTTGTTGAAGAACATACGTTATCAGATTTGCGCAATGCAGCTTCACACTACCTTTTGATTATAACACAATATACTATATACATCGTCCCGAACCGTGACCAGAGTCGCGAGACGAGCAGAGCACGCCGCCGACGCCCGCTCAGTACAACCGTCCACCCGCTACTACTGTCGACCGACTACTACCTCTCCCGACTCGCGCTACAATATATATAACAACTGTTCCTGGCGACCCGGTGCGTGCCACTACTGTCGTCTGGCGCGGTCCAAGCGCCGACCAGCAACGATAAATAACTCTCTGGTCAGACGGAGATGCTGTCATGCCTCGCCATCGCTCTGGTAATGAATACATACGTGTTGCAGCGTGCGTACCACCGGAACACGCAGTGGCGGAGCCAAAGACTGTGTTGTCGAGGTCGAGTGCGAGCGGGAAGAGAGGCAGCGTCGGCACGGAGATGCAAGCGAGCGCGAGACGCACGGGGGCTGCGGCGTGGCGCGTTTGCGGTCGGCGCCTTTGGTGGCAACGGCCGGGACAAGCAGCGGTGTATGGTGTGGTGCGGGGCGGACAGGGGCGGCGGTGGACGGGGCGGAGGCGGCGCGACGACGGCATGGGGGCGAAAACGGGACGGGGGACGGCGGATGTTGAGAGGCGTCACGCGCGGACAGGACACAGACACAGAGACACACAGATTGGAAAGGGAGGGTGCGCGGTTAGTAGTTGGGAATGTGCGTACCGTGCGGGATGGGAGTGGGCGAGGAACACGGTCGTGGCCCCTGTTTTGGGTGCGTGTGATGACGTCGGTGTGTTGTGGGAAGGGAAGGTGCTGTGGCGGCGGCGCGTAATGGGCGTAGGCCGAAGAGAGAAAGGGAACGTGGGCAGTGTGTTGGCAAGCGTCGGTTCGACTGCGACGTTGATGGGCAGGGCAGGGCAAGGTTAATGGTGGTAGGAGTAGGCGTGTGGGCGCAAAAAATCTGCCGCTGCAGGCGGTGCCGTAACCGCCATGGGGCGGGAAGGAGAGAGGGCCAAAGAAAGAAAGAAAGAAAGAAAGAAAGAAAGAAAGAAAGAAAGAAAGAAAGAAAGAGAAACGAAGGAAAAAAACAAAACAAAAAAAAGGAGGGGCGGGGGCGGGGGCGGGCGAAAGTGGAGAGGCGGTGGTGTGAGAAGGGCGGGGGCGGAAGGAAGGCAGGAAGGACAAGAGGCGAGGCGACGGCTTGCTTTGTGTATCGGTCGGTCTCTGGCTATGCTTCGTTTTCTGCAGCAGGGTCGGTGCGCGGCGTGGCTCGCGGCAGTGGGAACGCCTGGTGGCTGGACGGCCAGCAATGCGGTTGGATGGGCGGCCACAGCACCGCACCTGTGCCCGAGGAGGAGACGCTGGCGGCGGGCCCTGAGGTGAGGCCGGCTCGGCTGGGGCTGTGGATGTGTAGGTGTGCGCCGCTGCTGCAACAACGAGTAAAACGCGAGAAGAAGGGATGGCGGTAGAGAGAGGTAAAAAAAAAAAAAAAGGTCGTGTTGTGTTGATGCGCAGGCAGACGCGTACAGAGAGACGAGCCCGGTCTGCAGCAGGGTGTGGCCGTGCCGAGTGCAGAGCAGCGGCGGCTCGGTTCGGTTCGGCCCGGCCCGGCGGGCCGCGCTGTTGTCGCGAACGTGAGCGCCCCCTGGCGGGTGGCCGGAGGCGGCGCGGCGTGTTGGACGTGTGGCTGGTGGCAGTGCACAATTTGCGAGTGGCTGGCGGTGTGGTGTGGCGGTTGGCGCGTCGGGCGGCGGAGAGGTATGTGTTGCGGGCGCCCTTTGCTGCGCTGCGTCGTTGCGTGTGCCGTACAGGGCGGGCGCTTGTCGACTGTGTGGGCGGTGTGGCGAATTGGCGTGAAACGGCTGCCGAGAGGTGTGTGGTAGCGAGAGCCGGTCGTTGTCAGTGCGAAGGGGAATGTGCGTGCGTTTGGCGGTTTCGGTGTGCTTTTTGCGGCGTGAGAGTGGGAATTAGTGGGGCCGGCTGTTGTGTTGGTTCCTTGTGTCTTGTGTCGCGTAGCTTGATGGCAACGTGGAAGGACGCCGGTTTCGTTTCGAGCCTTGCGTGTGGTTGTCGACGTTGACTGGTTGGCGTGTGCCGATGCACGTGCATGTGTGGGTCGCGAGTGCGTTTTTGGCTGGGTGTGTGTGTGTGTGTTTTGGGGGGGAAGGGGGAGGCGGTGGTGAAAGTGCAGTCGTTGCCACGGGCGTCGTCGGGTGGGGCTGGGGCTGTGCGTCGTGGCGGAAAGGTGGTAGGTTGCGGGAAGCGAGCCCGTCGTTGGCGGTGTCGCGTGAGTTGTGAATCGAGTGGGGCGCGGGGCGCGGGACAGGAGCAGCGTGCCGCTGCGTCGTGGTCGTCAGCAGAGGCTGTGCGTGTGCTTGTCCTTTTTGTGGGCGGTTCGTGCGAGGCGTTTTTGTTTTGTGTTGCCCTAGTTGTTAGTTTATTTTGGTTGTTGTTTGTTATTTTGAGACGACGACTGGTTGGTGGCGTGCGCGCGAAGTGGCGGTGTGCGCTTCCCGTGTCGTTTTGTTTTTGTGTGTTTTTTTTTTTTTTTTGCACTGGGCCCCGGGGGGTGGGTGGGTGGGTGGGTGGGTGGGTGGGTGCGTGCGTGTGTGTCGATTGCCGGCTGGCGAAAGGTGCGCCATCGGCGGGGTGGGTCGCCGGCACAAGTAGAGGCGGCGGCGGCGGCGTTGTTGCTGTTGTTGTGTGGTGTTTGTTTTGTTCGGCTGTGTTGCGGTGCGTGTGAATGGTGGTGCAAAAGCGCTGGCGTCGGGGCTGCGACTGCGACGGCGGCGAGCCGCGGGCGCGCATGATAGTGATGTTGTGAACAGCGGCTGTGTACGGTAGTGGTGTTGTTGTAGCACGACGTGCATCCGGGCCGGCGCGGAAAGCGCAGTTGCGGGCGGTTGCCCTTCGGTGCCAGCCATGTCGCGTGAGCGGCGGGTTGCTCTGGTGTGGACACGTGGTGCTCTGGGTTGTTGTGTGGTGCCCTTTGGCCGGTGGGGGTGGTTCGCGTGTGTCTCGTTCGCGCTCGGTATCTGGTCGTGGTCGTGCTGCTCCCCCGTCTGTCGGCGGTTTTCGACGTCGTCTGTACGTTTTTGTTCGTTTGCGGCGTGCCTGCCGACGTCGTCCCGTCGCGACCTTTCAACCGAAAGTGTGGCGCCCGAAGGTGAACGAACGCAACCCTGACCTCGGCGCTTTACGCTGAGCCGAGCGAACCGAACCTAACCCTGTGGTGTGGCGAGGTGAGCTCAGCCTGTGAGCCCCTAACGTCTACGTAAGGTAAGCTGTCCGGCTCACGCCTCACGGTTTGAACGCTTTTGTAACCTACGTTTGACGCTTCTTAGCCTAGCACTGACCCCTTAACCTAACGTGTAACCTAACCTAACCTAACCTAACCTAACCTAACCTCTGACGCCTGACGTGTTTGAATGCTTAACCTAAGTTTGACGCTTAACCTAACCCAAGTCCCCTTAACCTAACCCACGTCCACCTAACCTAACGTAACCCAACCTAGACGTGTAAACGTAATGTGTAACGCGTAACGTGTAAGGTCGGCTGTCGTGTGTGCTGACGGCAGATTGGGTTGGTCTGTAGATTCGGATTGCGGTTTGCCTCGGTCGAGGGGTTGGGTCGGAAGCGGCGAGGGGCGGCGGCGCCTGTTGCGCAGGCGGCGTCCGTTTGCGGCGGGCAATTGTTGAGAAACGGCTGTGAATGTTGGCGGGCGAGAGGAGGAGGACGGCGCGCGATGTGGCCCGACGGCTGCGGGCCGATCGGGAAACGGCGGGAGGGCGACGGAAGGCGATGGGGCGGCGGAGGCGCGTTTGCACGGCCGTCATCGCCGCACGCCTCGGCTTGTGTGGCTGTGGCGCCGGCCGCGCTGGCCGGGCTGCCGCGGCGACGGTGTGGGAGTTTTGCCGAAGGTTTGGCCATTGTGGCGGGTCGTCGGCTGGGGCTGTGGGGGCGGCATTTGGGCGGGGGCGGCGATTCTCGGCGGGCCGACCCAGGCTGTAGCGCGCGGTAGCTGCAGTTTGGCCGTGGTTTGCGGCGCTGCCGTGGCGACTGGTTGGCGACTGTGGTGTGGCTGTGTGTAGCCCCATCCTCGGTGGTTTGAAAGGCGCGGGCGGTTGTGGCGCAGGTTTGGGGCTGCTCCGCACAGGCTGTCGGACGTTGGGCGGTAGCAAGCGCGGGAGGCGCGGCGCGGCGGCGCGCAGAGTGGCGGCCGCTCTCTCGGCCGTCCGCGCCCGCCCGCGACACTGGCTGGGCCTTGTGATTCTCTGCTCTGCTGCTGTGCTGTGCTGTGCTGTGCTTGCGTGCCTGCCGTCCGTCCCGCTCGCTCTCGCTCTCGCTGTGTGTTACGCGCGTCGTCGAAATGGCAGATCAGGCGGCTACGAACGAGACTGCTGCGGCACCCGCCGCCACCGGCACTACGAAGAAGGCCAAGTCTGCGTCGTCTGCGAAGAAGCCGCGCGCCAAGCCTGCGCACCCGCGCACCTCTGAGATGGTGACGGCCGCCATCAAGAGTCTGAAGGAGCGCGGCGGGTCGTCGCTGCAGGCGATCAAGAAGTACATAGCCGCGCACTACAAGCTGGACGCGGAGAAGCTGGCGCCGTTTATCAAGAAGTACCTCAAGTCGGCCGTCGTGGCGGGCGAGCTGGTGCAGACGAAGGGGAAGGGCGCGTCCGGCTCGTTCAAGCTTGCCGGCGCCGGCGGCGGGGGGGCGGCCGAGGGCGGCAAGGCCCGTGCTGGCGGTGCCAAGAAGAAGCGCGCCGCTCCGGCCAGCAAGGAGAAGAAGGGCGCCCGTGCGGCCGGCGCAAAGAAGGCTGGTGGCGTGAAGGCGGCGACCGGTCGGAAGGCGGGCGCCGCCAAGAAGGCGTCTGCGGCGTCGGCCGCTCCCGCGGGTGCGAAGAAGGCGGCTGCGGCCAAGCCGGCCAAGGCCAAGTCGCCGTCGAAGGCGAAGAAGGCCGCCAAGGTTCCGACGAAGAAGCCGAAGGCGCCGCGCCCGAAGAAGGCGACGACGCCGTCTAAGGCGAAGGCTTCGCCCAAGAAGAAGAAGTAGAGTAGAGTAGAGTAGAGGAGAAAGAGATGGGAGAAAGGAAGGGTTTGGCGCTTGACTCCGTCGTCCCCACCCCCCGTCGTCGTCTAGTGGCGCGCAAGAGACGCGCGGCCCAAAACGGCCCTTCTCAGGGCCATCAAAGCACGTCGGGGAAGGTTTTGATTGTCGTGTTGCGTTTGGTGTGGGTGTCTTTGTGTATGCCCGTGGGGGATGCTGTTTGCGTGCCGTGGTGGATGGATTGCGGGGGTCGGTGGCGGGTGTGGGCGGCGGTAGCGGTAAGCGGTGTTGTTGTTGTTGTCGTCGTGGTTGATTGTCGCCGTGTTTGTGGCGGCGGCCGACGGTTGGTTTTCTGTCACGTTGTTTTGTTTGAATACGTTGGTTGGCTTGCCTGCGTTCGTTCTTCTCGGATGTCTGTCTTGTCGAGTCGTGTCTGGTCTTTGTTTTGTTCCTTTGTGTGTGTGTGTGTGTGTGTTATGTTTTGCAACGGGGGGCACGTTGAGATGTGGAAGGAGTCGGCGGGGATTTCGGTGGCGTTGGAGAGCGAGCGAGCGAGCGAGCGCGCCTGCCTGGCCGTTGGCCGTCGGAGTGGAGTGCGGGTTGTTTTTGTTTTCGAAACGAAAGCGGCGGCCGGCCAGCCACCCGTGCGGTGTGACGTCGGCCGTTGGGTATTGTGCGCTTTGAGCGCCGGGGAGGGATGATGTGTGATTGTTGCGCGCTGCTAGCAGGCAGGCAGAGTGAGCGGGTGTGGCGGGCGGACGGGAAGTGGTGGTTGTTGTTTTTGGGTTGCGGGGCGAGAGGCAGGCGACCGACAAAGTTTGCTCGCGACGGAGAGATGTTAGTGGCCCTGAAAAGGGCCGTTTTTGTTTGTGCGGTGCGGTGCCGCGGCGCGGTTTAGGCGCGCTCGCCGCGGATGCGGCGCGCGAGCTGGATGTCCTTGGGCATGATGGTGACGCGCTTGGCGTGGATTGCGCACAGGTTGGTGTCTTCGAAGAGGCCGACGAGGTAGGCCTCGCTGGCCTCCTGCAGGGCCATGACTGCGGAGCTCTGGAAGCGCAGGTCGGTCTTGAAGTCCTGGGCGATCTCGCGCACTAGGCGCTGGAATGGCAGCTTGCGGATGAGCAGCTCTGTGCTCTTCTGGTAGCGCCTGATTTCTCGCAGGGCGACGGTGCCCGGCCTGTAGCGGTGGGGCTTCTTGACGCCTCCGGTGGCGGGCGCGCTCTTCCTCGCCGCCTTGGTGGCGAGCTGTTTGCGCGGCGCCTTTCCGCCGGTGGACTTGCGGGCCGTTTGCTTTGTGCGGGCCATGGCGGTAGCGGTAGCGGAGCGGCGTGCGTGGAGGTTAGGTGCGGCGCGGCGTCCGGTGCTGCCTTGACAACGGGCCCGCGCGCCTCCGTGCTGCGCTTATATGCCCTCGGTTGCGCGTGGTGGGGGGAGGGCGGGCCAGAGTCTATATAGGGGGGGCGGCGGGCGCGCTGGGCGCAGACCGTAGCCGACTCGCCAGCCGCTGCAGCTGCTGTTTGTGCACGTTGTTGCTTTGCCCGAGGAAGGAAGGATGACAGGCCGCGGCAAGGGAGGAAAGGGGCTCGGCAAGGGTGGCGCCAAGCGGCACCGCAAGGTGTTGCGCGACAACATCCAGGGCATCACGAAGCCCGCCATCCGCCGCCTGGCTCGCAGGGGCGGCGTGAAGCGCATCTCTGGTCTGATCTACGAGGAGACCCGCGGGGTGCTGAAGGTGTTCCTGGAGAACGTGATCCGCGACGCGGTGACGTACACTGAGCACGCCAAGCGCAAGACTGTGACGGCCATGGACGTGGTGTACGCCCTGAAGAGGCAGGGGCGCACCCTGTACGGTTTCGGCGGTTAGGCTGCGTCGCAGCGGGCGCTGGCCTTCCCGCGGCCGTGCTTGTGGGTGGGAGAGACTAGAAAACGGCCCTTTTCAGGGCCACCACACTGTTCGGAAGTTGAAAAGTGCGAAAGAGTCTGTGTTGTTTGTTTGTTTCTTTCTTTCCGTTTGAGCGACGTGATGTGACTGGGAGGGGAGAAGGAAAGGAAACGTGTCATGTGGCTGGCTGTGTGTGGAGCTGCTTCGTTTGTGTGTTTGTTATTGTGTGTCGTTGTATCGATCGCGACGGAGATGGCGGGCTGTGTGTTGTTGTGCGAGAGGCGGTGATTATTTGCTTGCGTGGTTTGGCCCTGTGTGTTTGCGGCGGCGTTGGGGTTTCCGAGGCAAGGCGTGTGGGCATAGGCGGCCGGATCAGCTGTTTCGTTCGTGTCGACGGCCGTTGCGCGCGGGAGTGGAGGGCGGTGTGTCGACACGCCTCCCTGTAACAATGGTCGTCATTATTGCTGCCGTTGTCGTTTGGAAGGCGACTGCGACCGTGCAAAAATGAATGTGTGTGTGTGTGTGTGTTGGGCCACACGGGCTGTGTGGACGACAAGATGGCGGACGTGCGCCGGCGGCGGCTGTGCAAAGTTAAAACAAAACAAGGTGCGGCGAGGACGACTGAAATTTTGCTTTGGACGTAGGTTTGTGTGGTGGCCCTGAAAAGGGCCGATTGTTGTGGGCCGAGCCGAGCCGGCAAAGCGCGTTGCGATTGCCTGGCCTCCTTTAGGCCTTCTTCTCGGTCTTCTTTGGCAGCAGGACGGCCTGGATGTTGGGCAGGACACCACCCTGTGCGATGGTGACGCCCGACAGGAGCTTGTTGAGCTCCTCGTCGTTGCGGATGGCAAGCTGCAGGTGGCGCGGGATGATGCGCGTCTTCTTGTTGTCGCGGGCCGCGTTTCCGGCCAGCTCGAGCACCTCAGCCGCGAGGTACTCCATGACGGCGGCGAGGTAGACGGGCGCCCCGGCGCCGACGCGCTCTGCGTAGTTTCCCTTGCGCAGGAGGCGGTGGATTCTGCCGACCGGGAACTGGAGCCCAGCCCTGCTTGAGCGGGACTTTGACTTGCCCTTGACTTTGCCTCCCTTTCCGCGTCCGGACATGGCGATGGGCTAGCGACGGTGCACACGAAACGGAAACGAAAAACGACCGGTGCGAGCGGCAGCGAGTCGAGCAGCGGAGTGCGTGCCGGCGCAGCCGGGGTGGGGGTGCTTTATGGGCTCGGGTGCGGCGGCCGGTTGCGCGCGCGCCCCATTGGTCGGCGGCCGCAACAGGGCGAGCTGGTAAAGGTGCGGCGGCGGCTGGCGGCGGGTGCCACTGTGTGGGGAGACGCTGACTAGAGCGGAGCGCTTGCTACTGGTGTTGCTGCTGCCGTACGTTGGTTCGTTCGAGATGCCGCCCAAGACTAGCGGGAAGGCCGCCAAGAAGGCTGGCAAGGCGCAGAAGAACATTTCGAAGGGCGACAAGAAGAAGAAGCGCAAGAGGAAGGAGAGCTATGCCATCTACATCTACAAGGTGCTGAAGCAGGTGCACCCTGACACGGGCATCTCGTCGAAGGCGATGAGCATCATGAACAGCTTCGTGAACGACATTTTCGAGCGCATTGCGGCCGAGGCTTCTCGCCTGGCGCACTACAACAAGCGCTCGACCATCACGTCCCGCGAGATCCAGACCGCTGTGCGGCTGTTGCTGCCTGGCGAGCTGGCCAAGCACGCCGTGAGCGAGGGCACGAAGGCGGTGACCAAGTACACGAGCTCCAAGTAAGGAGGTGGCTCTGGAATGGAAGGAAGGAAGGAAGGAAGGAGAAGGCTCCTCCGTTGCGAGAGCGGCAAAACGGCCCTTTTCAGGGCCACCAACTTGCCTTTTGCGGGAAGGGCGGAATTGTTGTTGTTGTTGTTGTTGTTTGTGTGGACGGCTGTGATGTATGTGTGCATTTTGATTGTGGGTGGGGGGGGCGCGTCAAAGCGTGTTGCGGGGGACGGCCACGAGGTTGGTCGCCGTGGCGTGGAATGGTGGCACGCCTCGTTGGAGTGGTTTTGACCCATTGGTGTTGGTGTGTGTGTGTGTGTGTTAACCTGTCTGCGAGGGGGGACAGTGCGATCGGCGACTTTTGTGTCACCGTAACGACGGCCGTTTGCGGGTTTGTTTTTTGCACATCATACATGGCGAGGGTGAAATGTGAAATGTTTTTGTTTGGTTTTTTTTTTTGCCGCCCACTATTCCCTTTGCTGTACGCCGAGTTTGACAATGGTGCGACGTAACTGCAGCGTGGAGGTGTGTGAGTGACGTTGAAATTGAACGTGCCATTAAGACGCATTGTTGTTGTATTGTACTGTACGTGTACGGCGACACGCACGATGATGTACCATTCGACTCTGATTTTTGATAGCCGTGTCTGACTGATTGCGTACGACGCACGCACACCGATGTCGTCATTCAAGATGCACGCGTGTCCAGTGCAGTACAGTAAGCGCGACGCTAGACGGCGGCGGCGGCGGCGGCGGCGGCGGCGGTCGTCGTCGTTTGTTTGGCGAATGTCTGTACACGTGTTTGTCTGTGTCCATCCGGTATGTATTTGTTTGTTTGAAAGTGTTTTGTGTGTCGGTGACGTGGTCCGATCCGTCGCCCCCTGAGTAACTGTCGATCGGCGCGATAGACCGGCGTCACGCAACTGAACCGAAGTCTTGGGCACACCCGTCATACTGTTGTACACCGTCGCGCTGAGAACGGTAACGAAAGGTTGACTTTGATCGGTCGAATGTCTGGGCAGAACGTGAGGAATGAGGCAAGAGTGCAAGGAGGGGGGGCAAAAGAGAGAGGAAGGGAAAAAGGGGAGAAGCGCATTCGTAGAGCAACGGAACGTTCCCGTGTCGGAGGCGTATTGGAGCCGCACTGAAATGCGTTTAACGGCGGCGCGGCTGCAAGTGTCTGCCGTGGTGAACGTTACCTTTGACGGCTGCATTGGGCTTTGCTTTTGCTTTCGCTTTCGCTTTCCCGGATGTACGTAACGTTTGTTGATATGGTTCTGAGGAAGAGTGTATGACAGTGCCGTGCCGTCCATGTTCGTGTGCCCTCCCATTGTGTGTATGCTATTGTCTGTGTACTTGAATGATGTATGTAGGTGTTAGTGGACATGTTTTACCAGTGGGGGGAAATGGATCGCCGATAGTTGGCGTCACTCTGTCACGGTCGAGATGACGCACCCTCCGTACAGAAAGGTGTCGAGAAAGTGTGTGTGTGTGTGTGTGTGTGTGTGTGCGTCCGTGAATTGGCAGTGTTTGGAGGTGGGCGTGCCCTGCATGTGGCCCGGAAGGCTGTTCGTTTGGCGGTAGTGTTGTGTGGACAGGGGAGGGGCATGCGTAACGCTGCTGGCATGGCATTTCGGGAGATGGGAGGGGGCAAACGAGGAGCGGCGGCCAAAGACGGGACGGGGAGGGGCGCGGTGTGGGTGGCTTGCGCCTGTGCTCGGCGTTGTGGTTTGTGCAAAAGAGGAGGAGAAAAACAATGAGTTGCCAGGGAGGGGAGCGGTGTTGTGTTGTGGTTGTCGTGGTGTAGCCGCAGACGCGGCTGTCAGTGAACGTGGCGAGACGGACGGATGCGCGGAGGGGCGGGGGCGGCGCATTTCGCCGGTGCCGTGCCGTGCCATGCCTGAAAGCCGCGTGGTCGCTGTGTTGTTGTTGGCGTGGGGGCGAGGAGAGTACCGTACGGGTGTGCTTGTGCGCCGGAAATGGCACACTGCGCCTGCCCGTCTTGGAGGCTGATGGCTGTGGTGTGGAAATGGGGCGCGGTGATGTTGAAGCAGTTGAAGAACAGAAAAGAAACCAAGAAAACGGAAGGCGTGATGCGGCGGTGGTGGTTGAGAGCGGGAAAAACAAAACAAAACAAAAAAAGAACAACAAAAAAAAGAAGGAAAAACAACAAGAAACAAAAAAGAAAACAAAAAGTCTATCAATACTAAAATGTAAATGGAAATGGAAATGGACCCAGGTACATAACCTCCCTGCACAAATAGCAGAGAGTCCGATGATAATAAAAATGTGCCAGAATGTTAACGTCCCTACAAAACAAACCCAACGATAATATTAATGAAAGAATGAACCGTATGTAACATTGCAACAGACATAATGAAACCTGATAAATTGTATAAGGGCAGCAGCGTTGACCTTTGGCCCTGTATTCAGAATAAAAAGAGCCAAAGATCGTTACCCCAATGAAAAGAAGACACTGAAACACGTATGTAACGTAGCAGCGATGGCGAGACATTGTAGCATCTGTGACCAGAGAGTTTGCGCTGGACTGCGCGAGTGTTGCGAGCGGTTCTCAGTCAGTCAGTCAGTCAGTCAGTCAGTCGTTGCGAGTCTGTACTCTGTCAGTAGTCGTCATGCAGAGCGGTCGGTCAGTAGTAGCAGCCGAGTGCGGTTGTGTGATGTAGGCGGCCGGCAACACTGGTCAAGATGGTGAATAAGGTATACTGTTAATTAATATAATCATTAGATAATGAAAAGGTTTATTTATTGTAATTATTCTCCAACAAGTTCCCCAATAATAATTTTTATTTCAAAAGCATTTTTCAAACATTTAATTTTTTATTGAACTAAAGAGTTCGTTGCACTTCACATTTCATTCCACTTCTTTGAAGAAAAATTTCACTAAAATCACAAAAAAAAAGGAGAATATTATTATTTGCAATGCAGTTCCTCCAGGCGCTGCGCAACAACAAGAGCAGAAATGTGACATCCATTTATTCTGAGGTAAGACTGTAATTCTGATTGTTTTGCACAGGGCCAAAGACCGATATTTCGGTTTAATTGAAGTTTCTTGTCACTGAACGGACTTTAAATGTTGTGAAGAATTTATATTTGAGTCGGATTGCGAATTTCACATTTTTGTTGCCATTTTCAATACCTCTCATTGTGGGCGAGGTTACAATTAGCGCAATGTCCATTAGCATCCGTAAATAACATTGTCCATTATTTTAAATTTTGCGGGGAGGTTACAACACACAGACACCAAAAAAAAAAAAAAAAAAAAAAAAAAAAAAGAAACAAAAAAATTGCATTTGTATCCGCTCCTCAATTGTAGATACCCCTTACACAGCTGTGTGCAATGAATGAGTGCTGGCTGGTAATTAATTGCACTCCTTGGAGGGAAATGCCATAGGAAGTAGTCTTTAAAAAGTGAATGTTTTTCGTTAAAAGACAAAAGTTACTTTAGAAAAAAGTAATAGTGGGGCTTTTGTTGTTGAAGAACATACGTTATCAGATTTGCGCAATGCAGCTTCACACTACCTTTTGATTATAACACAATATACTATATACATCGTCCCGAACCGTGACCAGAGTCGCGAGACGAGCAGAGCACGCCGCCGACGCCCGCTCAGTACAACCGTCCACCCGCTACTACTGTCGACCGACTACTACCTCTCCCGACTCGCGCTACAATATATATAACAACTGTTCCTGGCGACCCGGTGCGTGCCACTACTGTCGTCTGGCGCGGTCCAAGCGCCGACCAGCAACGATAAATAACTCTCTGGTCAGACGGAGATGCTGTCATGCCTCGCCATCGCTCTGGTAATGAATACATACGTGTTGCAGCGTGCGTACCACCGGAACACGCAGTGGCGGAGCCAAAGACTGTGTTGTCGAGGTCGAGTGCGAGCGGGAAGAGAGGCAGCGTCGGCACGGAGATGCAAGCGAGCGCGAGACGCACGGGGGCTGCGGCGTGGCGCGTTTGCGGTCGGCGCCTTTGGTGGCAACGGCCGGGACAAGCAGCGGTGTATGGTGTGGTGCGGGGCGGACAGGGGCGGCGGTGGACGGGGCGGAGGCGGCGCGACGACGGCATGGGGGCGAAAACGGGACGGGGGACGGCGGATGTTGAGAGGCGTCACGCGCGGACAGGACACAGACACAGAGACACACAGATTGGAAAGGGAGGGTGCGCGGTTAGTAGTTGGGAATGTGCGTACCGTGCGGGATGGGAGTGGGCGAGGAACACGGTCGTGGCCCCTGTTTTGGGTGCGTGTGATGACGTCGGTGTGTTGTGGGAAGGGAAGGTGCTGTGGCGGCGGCGCGTAATGGGCGTAGGCCGAAGAGAGAAAGGGAACGTGGGCAGTGTGTTGGCAAGCGTCGGTTCGACTGCGACGTTGATGGGCAGGGCAGGGCAAGGTTAATGGTGGTAGGAGTAGGCGTGTGGGCGCAAAAAATCTGCCGCTGCAGGCGGTGCCGTAACCGCCATGGGGCGGGAAGGAGAGAGGGCCAAAGAAAGAAAGAAAGAAAGAAAGAAAGAAAGAAAGAAAGAAAGAAAGAAAGAAAGAAGAAAACGAAGGAAAAAAACAAAACAAAAAAAAGGAGGGGCGGGGGCGGGGGCGGGCGAAAGTGGAGAGGCGGTGGTGTGAGAAGGGCGGGGGCGGAAGGAAGGCAGGAAGGACAAGAGGCGAGGCGACGGCTTGCTTTGTGTATCGGTCGGTCTCTGGCTATGCTTCGTTTTCTGCAGCAGGGTCGGTGCGCGGCGTGGCTCGCGGCAGTGGGAACGCCTGGTGGCTGGACGGCCAGCAATGCGGTTGGATGGGCGGCCACAGCACCGCACCTGTGCCCGAGGAGGAGACGCTGGCGGCGGGCCCTGAGGTGAGGCCGGCTCGGCTGGGGCTGTGGATGTGTAGGTGTGCGCCGCTGCTGCAACAACGAGTAAAACGCGAGAAGAAGGGATGGCGGTAGAGAGAGGTAAAAAAAAAAAAAAAGGTCGTGTTGTGTTGATGCGCAGGCAGACGCGTACAGAGAGACGAGCCCGGTCTGCAGCAGGGTGTGGCCGTGCCGAGTGCAGAGCAGCGGCGGCTCGGTTCGGTTCGGCCCGGCCCGGCGGGCCGCGCTGTTGTCGCGAACGTGAGCGCCCCCTGGCGGGTGGCCGGAGGCGGCGCGGCGTGTTGGACGTGTGGCTGGTGGCAGTGCACAATTTGCGAGTGGCTGGCGGTGTGGTGTGGCGGTTGGCGCGTCGGGCGGCGGAGAGGTATGTGTTGCGGGCGCCCTTTGCTGCGCTGCGTCGTTGCGTGTGCCGTACAGGGCGGGCGCTTGTCGACTGTGTGGGCGGTGTGGCGAATTGGCGTGAAACGGCTGCCGAGAGGTGTGTGGTAGCGAGAGCCGGTCGTTGTCAGTGCGAAGGGGAATGTGCGTGCGTTTGGCGGTTTCGGTGTGCTTTTTGCGGCGTGAGAGTGGGAATTAGTGGGGCCGGCTGTTGTGTTGGTTCCTTGTGTCTTGTGTCGCGTAGCTTGATGGCAACGTGGAAGGACGCCGGTTTCGTTTCGAGCCTTGCGTGTGGTTGTCGACGTTGACTGGTTGGCGTGTGCCGATGCACGTGCATGTGTGGGTCGCGAGTGCGTTTTTGGCTGGGTGTGTGTGTGTGTGTGTTTTGGGGGGGAAGGGGGAGGCGGTGGTGAAAGTGCAGTCGTTGCCACGGGCGTCGTCGGGTGGGGCTGGGGCTGTGCGTCGTGGCGGAAAGGTGGTAGGTTGCGGGAAGCGAGCCCGTCGTTGGCGGTGTCGCGTGAGTTGTGAATCGAGTGGGGCGCGGGGCGCGGGACAGGAGCAGCGTGCCGCTGCGTCGTGGTCGTCAGCAGAGGCTGTGCGTGTGCTTGTCCTTTTTGTGGGCGGTTCGTGCGAGGCGTTTTTGTTTTGTGTTGCCCTAGTTGTTAGTTTATTTTGGTTGTTGTTTGTTATTTTGAGACGACGACTGGTTGGTGGCGTGCGCGCGAAGTGGCGGTGTGCGCTTCCCGTGTCGTTTTGTTTTTGTGTGTTTTTTTTTTTTTTTTGCACTGGGCCCCGGGGGGTGGGTGGGTGGGTGGGTGGGTGGGTGGGTGCGTGCGTGTGTGTCGATTGCCGGCTGGCGAAAGGTGCGCCATCGGCGGGGTGGGTCGCCGGCACAAGTAGAGGCGGCGGCGGCGGCGTTGTTGCTGTTGTTGTGTGGTGTTTGTTTTGTTCGGCTGTGTTGCGGTGCGTGTGAATGGTGGTGCAAAAGCGCTGGCGTCGGGGCTGCGACTGCGACGGCGGCGAGCCGCGGGCGCGCATGATAGTGATGTTGTGAACAGCGGCTGTGTACGGTAGTGGTGTTGTTGTAGCACGACGTGCATCCGGGCCGGCGCGGAAAGCGCAGTTGCGGGCGGTTGCCCTTCGGTGCCAGCCATGTCGCGTGAGCGGCGGGTTGCTCTGGTGTGGACACGTGGTGCTCTGGGTTGTTGTGTGGTGCCCTTTGGCCGGTGGGGGTGGTTCGCGTGTGTCTCGTTCGCGCTCGGTATCTGGTCGTGGTCGTGCTGCTCCCCCGTCTGTCGGCGGTTTTCGACGTCGTCTGTACGTTTTTGTTCGTTTGCGGCGTGCCTGCCGACGTCGTCCCGTCGCGACCTTTCAACCGAAAGTGTGGCGCCCGAAGGTGAACGAACGCAACCCTGACCTCGGCGCTTTACGCTGAGCCGAGCGAACCGAACCTAACCCTGTGGTGTGGCGAGGTGAGCTCAGCCTGTGAGCCCCTAACGTCTACGTAAGGTAAGCTGTCCGGCTCACGCCTCACGGTTTGAACGCTTTTGTAACCTACGTTTGACGCTTCTTAGCCTAGCACTGACCCCTTAACCTAACGTGTAACCTAACCTAACCTAACCTAACCTAACCTAACCTCTGACGCCTGACGTGTTTGAATGCTTAACCTAAGTTTGACGCTTAACCTAACCCAAGTCCCCTTAACCTAACCCACGTCCACCTAACCTAACGTAACCCAACCTAGACGTGTAAACGTAATGTGTAACGCGTAACGTGTAAGGTCGGCTGTCGTGTGTGCTGACGGCAGATTGGGTTGGTCTGTAGATTCGGATTGCGGTTTGCCTCGGTCGAGGGGTTGGGTCGGAAGCGGCGAGGGGCGGCGGCGCCTGTTGCGCAGGCGGCGTCCGTTTGCGGCGGGCAATTGTTGAGAAACGGCTGTGAATGTTGGCGGGCGAGAGGAGGAGGACGGCGCGCGATGTGGCCCGACGGCTGCGGGCCGATCGGGAAACGGCGGGAGGGCGACGGAAGGCGATGGGGCGGCGGAGGCGCGTTTGCACGGCCGTCATCGCCGCACGCCTCGGCTTGTGTGGCTGTGGCGCCGGCCGCGCTGGCCGGGCTGCCGCGGCGACGGTGTGGGAGTTTTGCCGAAGGTTTGGCCATTGTGGCGGGTCGTCGGCTGGGGCTGTGGGGGCGGCATTTGGGCGGGGGCGGCGATTCTCGGCGGGCCGACCCAGGCTGTAGCGCGCGGTAGCTGCAGTTTGGCCGTGGTTTGCGGCGCTGCCGTGGCGACTGGTTGGCGACTGTGGTGTGGCTGTGTGTAGCCCCATCCTCGGTGGTTTGAAAGGCGCGGGCGGTTGTGGCGCAGGTTTGGGGCTGCTCCGCACAGGCTGTCGGACGTTGGGCGGTAGCAAGCGCGGGAGGCGCGGCGCGGCGGCGCGCAGAGTGGCGGCCGCTCTCTCGGCCGTCCGCGCCCGCCCGCGACACTGGCTGGGCCTTGTGATTCTCTGCTCTGCTGCTGTGCTGTGCTGTGCTGTGCTTGCGTGCCTGCCGTCCGTCCCGCTCGCTCTCGCTCTCGCTGTGTGTTACGCGCGTCGTCGAAATGGCAGATCAGGCGGCTACGAACGAGACTGCTGCGGCACCCGCCGCCACCGGCACTACGAAGAAGGCCAAGTCTGCGTCGTCTGCGAAGAAGCCGCGCGCCAAGCCTGCGCACCCGCGCACCTCTGAGATGGTGACGGCCGCCATCAAGAGTCTGAAGGAGCGCGGCGGGTCGTCGCTGCAGGCGATCAAGAAGTACATAGCCGCGCACTACAAGCTGGACGCGGAGAAGCTGGCGCCGTTTATCAAGAAGTACCTCAAGTCGGCCGTCGTGGCGGGCGAGCTGGTGCAGACGAAGGGGAAGGGCGCGTCCGGCTCGTTCAAGCTTGCCGGCGCCGGCGGCGGGGGGGCGGCCGAGGGCGGCAAGGCCCGTGCTGGCGGTGCCAAGAAGAAGCGCGCCGCTCCGGCCAGCAAGGAGAAGAAGGGCGCCCGTGCGGCCGGCGCAAAGAAGGCTGGTGGCGTGAAGGCGGCGACCGGTCGGAAGGCGGGCGCCGCCAAGAAGGCGTCTGCGGCGTCGGCCGCTCCCGCGGGTGCGAAGAAGGCGGCTGCGGCCAAGCCGGCCAAGGCCAAGTCGCCGTCGAAGGCGAAGAAGGCCGCCAAGGTTCCGACGAAGAAGCCGAAGGCGCCGCGCCCGAAGAAGGCGACGACGCCGTCTAAGGCGAAGGCTTCGCCCAAGAAGAAGAAGTAGAGTAGAGTAGAGTAGAGGAGAAAGAGATGGGAGAAAGGAAGGGTTTGGCGCTTGACTCCGTCGTCCCCACCCCCCGTCGTCGTCTAGTGGCGCGCAAGAGACGCGCGGCCCAAAACGGCCCTTCTCAGGGCCATCAAAGCACGTCGGGGAAGGTTTTGATTGTCGTGTTGCGTTTGGTGTGTGGTGTCTTTGTGTATGCCCGTGGGGGATGCTGTTTGCGTGCCGTGGTGGATGGATTGCGGGGGTCGGTGGCGGGTGTGGGCGGCGGTAGCGGTAAGCGGTGTTGTTGTTGTTGTCGTCGTGGTTGATTGTCGCCGTGTTTGTGGCGGCGGCCGACGGTTGGTTTTCTGTCACGTTGTTTTGTTTGAATACGTTGGTTGGCTTGCCTGCGTTCGTTCTTCTCGGATGTCTGTCTTGTCGAGTCGTGTCTGGTCTTTGTTTTGTTCCTTTGTGTGTGTGTGTGTGTGTGTTATGTTTTGCAACGGGGGGCACGTTGAGATGTGGAAGGAGTCGGCGGGGATTTCGGTGGCGTTGGAGAGCGAGCGAGCGAGCGAGCGCGCCTGCCTGGCCGTTGGCCGTCGGAGTGGAGTGCGGGTTGTTTTTGTTTTCGAAACGAAAGCGGCGGCCGGCCAGCCACCCGTGCGGTGTGACGTCGGCCGTTGGGTATTGTGCGCTTTGAGCGCCGGGGAGGGATGATGTGTGATTGTTGCGCGCTGCTAGCAGGCAGGCAGAGTGAGCGGGTGTGGCGGGCGGACGGGAAGTGGTGGTTGTTGTTTTTGGGTTGCGGGGCGAGAGGCAGGCGACCGACAAAGTTTGCTCGCGACGGAGAGATGTTAGTGGCCCTGAAAAGGGCCGTTTTTGTTTGTGCGGTGCGGTGCCGCGGCGCGGTTTAGGCGCGCTCGCCGCGGATGCGGCGCGCGAGCTGGATGTCCTTGGGCATGATGGTGACGCGCTTGGCGTGGATTGCGCACAGGTTGGTGTCTTCGAAGAGGCCGACGAGGTAGGCCTCGCTGGCCTCCTGCAGGGCCATGACTGCGGAGCTCTGGAAGCGCAGGTCGGTCTTGAAGTCCTGGGCGATCTCGCGCACTAGGCGCTGGAATGGCAGCTTGCGGATGAGCAGCTCTGTGCTCTTCTGGTAGCGCCTGATTTCTCGCAGGGCGACGGTGCCCGGCCTGTAGCGGTGGGGCTTCTTGACGCCTCCGGTGGCGGGCGCGCTCTTCCTCGCCGCCTTGGTGGCGAGCTGTTTGCGCGGCGCCTTTCCGCCGGTGGACTTGCGGGCCGTTTGCTTTGTGCGGGCCATGGTAGCGGTAGCGGAGCGGCGTGCGTGGAGGTTAGGTGCGGCGCGGCGTCCGGTGCTGCCTTGACAACGGGCCCGCGCGCCTCCGTGCTGCGCTTATATGCCCTCGGTTGCGCGTGGTGGGGGGAGGGCGGGCCAGAGTCTATATAGGGGGGCGGCGGGCGCGCTGGGCGCAGACCGTAGCCGACTCGCCAGCCGCTGCAGCTGCTGTTTGTGCACGTTGTTGCTTTGCCCGAGGAAGGAAGGATGACAGGCCGCGGCAAGGGAGGAAAGGGGCTCGGCAAGGGTGGCGCCAAGCGGCACCGCAAGGTGTTGCGCGACAACATCCAGGGCATCACGAAGCCCGCCATCCGCCGCCTGGCTCGCAGGGGCGGCGTGAAGCGCATCTCTGGTCTGATCTACGAGGAGACCCGCGGGGTGCTGAAGGTGTTCCTGGAGAACGTGATCCGCGACGCGGTGACGTACACTGAGCACGCCAAGCGCAAGACTGTGACGGCCATGGACGTGGTGTACGCCCTGAAGAGGCAGGGGCGCACCCTGTACGGTTTCGGCGGTTAGGCTGCGTCGCAGCGGGCGCTGGCCTTCCCGCGGCCGTGCTTGTGGGTGGGAGAGACTAGAAAACGGCCCTTTTCAGGGCCACCACACTGTTCGGAAGTTGAAAAGTGCGAAAGAGTCTGTGTTGTTTGTTTGTTTCTTTCTTTCCGTTTGAGCGACGTGATGTGACTGGGAGGGGAGAAGGAAAGGAAACGTGTCATGTGGCTGGCTGTGTGTGGAGCTGCTTCGTTTGTGTGTTTGTTATTGTGTGTCGTTGTATCGATCGCGACGGAGATGGCGGGCTGTGTGTTGTTGTGCGAGAGGCGGTGATTATTTGCTTGCGTGGTTTGGCCCTGTGTGTTTGCGGCGGCGTTGGGGTTTCCGAGGCAAGGCGTGTGGGCATAGGCGGCCGGATCAGCTGTTTCGTTCGTGTCGACGGCCGTTGCGCGCGGGAGTGGAGGGCGGTGTGTCGACACGCCTCCCTGTAACAATGGTCGTCATTATTGCTGCCGTTGTCGTTTGGAAGGCGACTGCGACCGTGCAAAAATGAATGTGTGTGTGTGTGTGTGTTGGGCCACACGGGCTGTGTGGACGACAAGATGGCGGACGTGCGCCGGCGGCGGCTGTGCAAAGTTAAAACAAAACAAGGTGCGGCGAGGACGACTGAAATTTTGCTTTGGACGTAGGTTTGTGTGGTGGCCCTGAAAAGGGCCGATTGTTGTGGGCCGAGCCGAGCCGGCAAAGCGCGTTGCGATTGCCTGGCCTCCTTTAGGCCTTCTTCTCGGTCTTCTTTGGCAGCAGGACGGCCTGGATGTTGGGCAGGACACCACCCTGTGCGATGGTGACGCCCGACAGGAGCTTGTTGAGCTCCTCGTCGTTGCGGATGGCAAGCTGCAGGTGGCGCGGGATGATGCGCGTCTTCTTGTTGTCGCGGGCCGCGTTTCCGGCCAGCTCGAGCACCTCAGCCGCGAGGTACTCCATGACGGCGGCGAGGTAGACGGGCGCCCCGGCGCCGACGCGCTCTGCGTAGTTTCCCTTGCGCAGGAGGCGGTGGATTCTGCCGACCGGGAACTGGAGCCCAGCCCTGCTTGAGCGGGACTTTGACTTGCCCTTGACTTTGCCTCCCTTTCCGCGTCCGGACATGGCGATGGGCTAGCGACGGTGCACACGAAACGGAAACGAAAAACGACCGGTGCGAGCGGCAGCGAGTCGAGCAGCGGAGTGCGTGCCGGCGCAGCCGGGGTGGGGGTGCTTTATGGGCTCGGGTGCGGCGGCCGGTTGCGCGCGCGCCCCATTGGTCGGCGGCCGCAACAGGGCGAGCTGGTAAAGGTGCGGCGGCGGCTGGCGGCGGGTGCCACTGTGTGGGGAGACGCTGACTAGAGCGGAGCGCTTGCTACTGGTGTTGCTGCTGCCGTACGTTGGTTCGTTCGAGATGCCGCCCAAGACTAGCGCGGGAAGGCCGCCAAGAAGGCTGGCAAGGCGCAGAAGAACATTTCGAAGGGCGACAAGAAGAAGAAGCGCAAGAGGAAGGAGAGCTATGCCATCTACATCTACAAGGTGCTGAAGCAGGTGCACCCTGACACGGGCATCTCGTCGAAGGCGATGAGCATCATGAACAGCTTCGTGAACGACATTTTCGAGCGCATTGCGGCCGAGGCTTCTCGCCTGGCGCACTACAACAAGCGCTCGACCATCACGTCCCGCGAGATCCAGACCGCTGTGCGGCTGTTGCTGCCTGGCGAGCTGGCCAAGCACGCCGTGAGCGAGGGCACGAAGGCGGTGACCAAGTACACGAGCTCCAAGTAAGGAGGTGGCTCTGGAATGGAAGGAAGGAAGGAAGGAAGGAGAAGGCTCCTCCGTTGCGAGAGCGGCAAAACGGCCCTTTTCAGGGCCACCAACTTGCCTTTTGCGGGAAGGGCGGAATTGTTGTTGTTGTTGTTGTTGTTTGTGTGGACGGCTGTGATGTATGTGTGCATTTTGATTGTGGGTGGGGGGGGCGCGTCAAAGCGTGTTGCGGGGGACGGCCACGAGGTTGGTCGCCGTGGCGTGGAATGGTGGCACGCCTCGTTGGAGTGGTTTTGACCCATTGGTGTTGGTGTGTGTGTGTGTGTGTTAACCTGTCTGCGAGGGGGGACAGTGCGATCGGCGACTTTTGTGTCACCGTAACGACGGCCGTTTGCGGGTTTGTTTTTTGCACATCATACATGGCGAGGGTGAAATGTGAAATGTTTTTGTTTGGTTTTTTTTTTTGCCGCCCACTATTCCCTTTGCTGTACGCCGAGTTTGACAATGGTGCGACGTAACTGCAGCGTGGAGGTGTGTGAGTGACGTTGAAATTGAACGTGCCATTAAGACGCATTGTTGTTGTATTGTACTGTACGTGTACGGCGACACGCACGATGATGTACCATTCGACTCTGATTTTTGATAGCCGTGTCTGACTGATTGCGTACGACGCACGCACACCGATGTCGTCATTCAAGATGCACGCGTGTCCAGTGCAGTACAGTAAGCGCGACGCTAGACGGCGGCGGCGGCGGCGGCGGCGGCGGCGGTCGTCGTCGTTTGTTTGGCGAATGTCTGTACACGTGTTTGTCTGTGTCCATCCGGTATGTATTTGTTTGTTTGAAAGTGTTTTGTGTGTCGGTGACGTGGTCCGATCCGTCGCCCCCTGAGTAACTGTCGATCGGCGCGATAGACCGGCGTCACGCAACTGAACCGAAGTCTTGGGCACACCCGTCATACTGTTGTACACCGTCGCGCTGAGAACGGTAACGAAAGGTTGACTTTGATCGGTCGAATGTCTGGGCAGAACGTGAGGAATGAGGCAAGAGTGCAAGGAGGGGGGGCAAAAGAGAGAGGAAGGGAAAAAGGGGAGAAGCGCATTCGTAGAGCAACGGAACGTTCCCGTGTCGGAGGCGTATTGGAGCCGCACTGAAATGCGTTTAACGGCGGCGCGGCTGCAAGTGTCTGCCGTGGTGAACGTTACCTTTGACGGCTGCATTGGGCTTTGCTTTTGCTTTCGCTTTCGCTTTCCCGGATGTACGTAACGTTTGTTGATATGGTTCTGAGGAAGAGTGTATGACAGTGCCGTGCCGTCCATGTTCGTGTGCCCTCCCATTGTGTGTATGCTATTGTCTGTGTACTTGAATGATGTATGTAGGTGTTAGTGGACATGTTTTACCAGTGGGGGGAAATGGATCGCCGATAGTTGGCGTCACTCTGTCACGGTCGAGATGACGCACCCTCCGTACAGAAAGGTGTCGAGAAAGTGTGTGTGTGTGTGTGTGTGTGTGTGTGCGTCCGTGAATTGGCAGTGTTTGGAGGTGGGCGTGCCCTGCATGTGGCCCGGAAGGCTGTTCGTTTGGCGGTAGTGTTGTGTGGACAGGGGAGGGGCATGCGTAACGCTGCTGGCATGGCATTTCGGGAGATGGGAGGGGGCAAACGAGGAGCGGCGGCCAAAGACGGGACGGGGAGGGGCGCGGTGTGGGTGGCTTGCGCCTGTGCTCGGCGTTGTGGTTTGTGCAAAAGAGGAGGAGAAAAACAATGAGTTGCCAGGGAGGGGAGCGGTGTTGTGTTGTGGTTGTCGTGGTGTAGCCGCAGACGCGGCTGTCAGTGAACGTGGCGAGACGGACGGATGCGCGGAGGGGCGGGGGCGGCGCATTTCGCCGGTGCCGTGCCGTGCCATGCCTGAAAGCCGCGTGGTCGCTGTGTTGTTGTTGGCGTGGGGGCGAGGAGAGTACCGTACGGGTGTGCTTGTGCGCCGGAAATGGCACACTGCGCCTGCCCGTCTTGGAGGCTGATGGCTGTGGTGTGGAAATGGGGCGCGGTGATGTTGAAGCAGTTGAAGAACAGAAAAGAAACCAAGAAAACGGAAGGCGTGATGCGGCGGTGGTGGTTGAGAGCGGGAAAAACAAAACAAAACAAAAAAAGAACAACAAAAAAAAGAAGGAAAAACAACAAGAAACAAAAAAGAAAACAAAAAGTCTATCAATACTAAAATGTAAATGGAAATGGAAATGGACCCAGGTACATAACCTCCCTGCACAAATAGCAGAGAGTCCGATGATAATAAAAATGTGCCAGAATGTTAACGTCCCTACAAAACAAACCCAACGATAATATTAATGAAAGAATGAACCGTATGTAACATTGCAACAGACATAATGAAACCTGATAAATTGTATAAGGGCAGCAGCGTTGACCTTTGGCCCTGTATTCAGAATAAAAAGAGCCAAAGATCGTTACCCCAATGAAAAGAAGACACTGAAACACGTATGTAACGTAGCAGCGATGGCGAGACATTGTAGCATCTGTGACCAGAGAGTTTGCGCTGGACTGCGCGAGTGTTGCGAGCGGTTCTCAGTCAGTCAGTCAGTCAGTCAGTCAGTCGTTGCGAGTCTGTACTCTGTCAGTAGTCGTCATGCAGAGCGGTCGGTCAGTAGTAGCAGCCGAGTGCGGTTGTGTGATGTAGGCGGCCGGCAACACTGGTCAAGATGGTGAATAAGGTATACTGTTAATTAATATAATCATTAGATAATGAAAAGGTTTATTTATTGTAATTATTCTCCAACAAGTTCCCCAATAATAATTTTTATTTCAAAAGCATTTTTCAAACATTTAATTTTTTATTGAACTAAAGAGTTCGTTGCACTTCACATTTCATTCCACTTCTTTGAAGAAAAATTTCACTAAAATCACAAAAAAAAAGGAGAATATTATTATTTGCAATGCAGTTCCTCCAGGCGCTGCGCAACAACAAGAGCAGAAATGTGACATCCATTTATTCTGAGGTAAGACTGTAATTCTGATTGTTTTGCACAGGGCCAAAGACCGATATTTCGGTTTAATTGAAGTTTCTTGTCACTGAACGGACTTTAAATGTTGTGAAGAATTTATATTTGAGTCGGATTGCGAATTTCACATTTTTGTTGCCATTTTCAATACCTCTCATTGTGGGCGAGGTTACAATTAGCGCAATGTCCATTAGCATCCGTAAATAACATTGTCCATTATTTTAAATTTTGCGGGGAGGTTACAACACACAGACACCAAAAAAAAAAAAAAAAAAAAAAAAAAAAAAGAAACAAAAAAATTGCATTTGTATCCGCTCCTCAATTGTAGATACCCCTTACACAGCTGTGTGCAATGAATGAGTGCTGGCTGGTAATTAATTGCACTCCTTGGAGGGAAATGCCATAGGAAGTAGTCTTTAAAAAGTGAATGTTTTTCGTTAAAAGACAAAAGTTACTTTAGAAAAAAGTAATAGTGGGGCTTTTGTTGTTGAAGAACATACGTTATCAGATTTGCGCAATGCAGCTTCACACTACCTTTTGATTATAACACAATATACTATATACATCGTCCCGAACCGTGACCAGAGTCGCGAGACGAGCAGAGCACGCCGCCGACGCCCGCTCAGTACAACCGTCCACCCGCTACTACTGTCGACCGACTACTACCTCTCCCGACTCGCGCTACAATATATATAACAACTGTTCCTGGCGACCCGGTGCGTGCCACTACTGTCGTCTGGCGCGGTCCAAGCGCCGACCAGCAACGATAAATAACTCTCTGGTCAGACGGAGATGCTGTCATGCCTCGCCATCGCTCTGGTAATGAATACATACGTGTTGCAGCGTGCGTACCACCGGAACACGCAGTGGCGGAGCCAAAGACTGTGTTGTCGAGGTCGAGTGCGAGCGGGAAGAGAGGCAGCGTCGGCACGGAGATGCAAGCGAGCGCGAGACGCACGGGGGCTGCGGCGTGGCGCGTTTGCGGTCGGCGCCTTTGGTGGCAACGGCCGGGACAAGCAGCGGTGTATGGTGTGGTGCGGGGCGGACAGGGGCGGCGGTGGACGGGGCGGAGGCGGCGCGACGACGGCATGGGGGCGAAAACGGGACGGGGGACGGCGGATGTTGAGAGGCGTCACGCGCGGACAGGACACAGACACAGAGACACACAGATTGGAAAGGGAGGGTGCGCGGTTAGTAGTTGGGAATGTGCGTACCGTGCGGGATGGGAGTGGGCGAGGAACACGGTCGTGGCCCCTGTTTTGGGTGCGTGTGATGACGTCGGTGTGTTGTGGGAAGGGAAGGTGCTGTGGCGGCGGCGCGTAATGGGCGTAGGCCGAAGAGAGAAAGGGAACGTGGGCAGTGTGTTGGCAAGCGTCGGTTCGACTGCGACGTTGATGGGCAGGGCAGGGCAAGGTTAATGGTGGTAGGAGTAGGCGTGTGGGCGCAAAAAATCTGCCCCGCTGCAGGCGGTGCCGTAACCGCCATGGGGCGGGAAGGAGAGAGGGCCAAAGAAAGAAAGAAAGAAAGAAAGAAAGAAAGAAAGAAAGAAAGAAAGAAAGAAGAAAACGAAGGAAAAAAACAAAACAAAAAAAAGGAGGGGCGGGGGCGGGGGCGGGCGAAAGTGGAGAGGCGGTGGTGTGAGAAGGGCGGGGGCGGAAGGAAGGCAGGAAGGACAAGAGGCGAGGCGACGGCTTGCTTTGTGTATCGGTCGGTCTCTGGCTATGCTTCGTTTTCTGCAGCAGGGTCGGTGCGCGGCGTGGCTCGCGGCAGTGGGAACGCCTGGTGGCTGGACGGCCAGCAATGCGGTTGGATGGGCGGCCACAGCACCGCACCTGTGCCCGAGGAGGAGACGCTGGCGGCGGGCCCTGAGGTGAGGCCGGCTCGGCTGGGGCTGTGGATGTGTAGGTGTGCGCCGCTGCTGCAACAACGAGTAAAACGCGAGAAGAAGGGATGGCGGTAGAGAGAGGTAAAAAAAAAAAAAAAGGTCGTGTTGTGTTGATGCGCAGGCAGACGCGTACAGAGAGACGAGCCCGGTCTGCAGCAGGGTGTGGCCGTGCCGAGTGCAGAGCAGCGGCGGCTCGGTTCGGTTCGGCCCGGCCCGGCGGGCCGCGCTGTTGTCGCGAACGTGAGCGCCCCCTGGCGGGTGGCCGGAGGCGGCGCGGCGTGTTGGACGTGTGGCTGGTGGCAGTGCACAATTTGCGAGTGGCTGGCGGTGTGGTGTGGCGGTTGGCGCGTCGGGCGGCGGAGAGGTATGTGTTGCGGGCGCCCTTTGCTGCGCTGCGTCGTTGCGTGTGCCGTACAGGGCGGGCGCTTGTCGACTGTGTGGGCGGTGTGGCGAATTGGCGTGAAACGGCTGCCGAGAGGTGTGTGGTAGCGAGAGCCGGTCGTTGTCAGTGCGAAGGGGAATGTGCGTGCGTTTGGCGGTTTCGGTGTGCTTTTTGCGGCGTGAGAGTGGGAATTAGTGGGGCCGGCTGTTGTGTTGGTTCCTTGTGTCTTGTGTCGCGTAGCTTGATGGCAACGTGGAAGGACGCCGGTTTCGTTTCGAGCCTTGCGTGTGGTTGTCGACGTTGACTGGTTGGCGTGTGCCGATGCACGTGCATGTGTGGGTCGCGAGTGCGTTTTTGGCTGGGTGTGTGTGTGTGTGTTTTGGGGGGGAAGGGGGAGGCGGTGGTGAAAGTGCAGTCGTTGCCACGGGCGTCGTCGGGTGGGGCTGGGGCTGTGCGTCGTGGCGGAAAGGTGGTAGGTTGCGGGAAGCGAGCCCGTCGTTGGCGGTGTCGCGTGAGTTGTGAATCGAGTGGGGCGCGGGGCGCGGGACAGGAGCAGCGTGCCGCTGCGTCGTGGTCGTCAGCAGAGGCTGTGCGTGTGCTTGTCCTTTTTGTGGGCGGTTCGTGCGAGGCGTTTTTGTTTTGTGTTGCCCTAGTTGTTAGTTTATTTTGGTTGTTGTTTGTTATTTTGAGACGACGACTGGTTGGTGGCGTGCGCGCGAAGTGGCGGTGTGCGCTTCCCGTGTCGTTTTGTTTTTGTGTGTTTTTTTTTTTTTTTTGCACTGGGCCCCGGGGGGTGGGTGGGTGGGTGGGTGGGTGGGTGCGTGCGTGTGTGTCGATTGCCGGCTGGCGAAAGGTGCGCCATCGGCGGGGTGGGTCGCCGGCACAAGTAGAGGCGGCGGCGGCGGCGTTGTTGCTGTTGTTGTGTGGTGTTTGTTTTGTTCGGCTGTGTTGCGGTGCGTGTGAATGGTGGTGCAAAAGCGCTGGCGTCGGGGCTGCGACTGCGACGGCGGCGAGCCGCGGGCGCGCATGATAGTGATGTTGTGAACAGCGGCTGTGTACGGTAGTGGTGTTGTTGTAGCACGACGTGCATCCGGGCCGGCGCGGAAAGCGCAGTTGCGGGCGGTTGCCCTTCGGTGCCAGCCATGTCGCGTGAGCGGCGGGTTGCTCTGGTGTGGACACGTGGTGCTCTGGGTTGTTGTGTGGTGCCCTTTGGCCGGTGGGGGTGGTTCGCGTGTGTCTCGTTCGCGCTCGGTATCTGGTCGTGGTCGTGCTGCTCCCCCGTCTGTCGGCGGTTTTCGACGTCGTCTGTACGTTTTTGTTCGTTTGCGGCGTGCCTGCCGACGTCGTCCCGTCGCGACCTTTCAACCGAAAGTGTGGCGCCCGAAGGTGAACGAACGCAACCCTGACCTCGGCGCTTTACGCTGAGCCGAGCGAACCGAACCTAACCCTGTGGTGTGGCGAGGTGAGCTCAGCCTGTGAGCCCCTAACGTCTACGTAAGGTAAGCTGTCCGGCTCACGCCTCACGGTTTGAACGCTTTTGTAACCTACGTTTGACGCTTCTTAGCCTAGCACTGACCCCTTAACCTAACGTGTAACCTAACCTAACCTAACCTAACCTAACCTAACCTCTGACGCCTGACGTGTTTGAATGCTTAACCTAAGTTTGACGCTTAACCTAACCCAAGTCCCCTTAACCTAACCCACGTCCACCTAACCTAACGTAACCCAACCTAGACGTGTAAACGTAATGTGTAACGCGTAACGTGTAAGGTCGGCTGTCGTGTGTGCTGACGGCAGATTGGGTTGGTCTGTAGATTCGGATTGCGGTTTGCCTCGGTCGAGGGGTTGGGTCGGAAGCGGCGAGGGGCGGCGGCGCCTGTTGCGCAGGCGGCGTCCGTTTGCGGCGGGCAATTGTTGAGAAACGGCTGTGAATGTTGGCGGGCGAGAGGAGGAGGACGGCGCGCGATGTGGCCCGACGGCTGCGGGCCGATCGGGAAACGGCGGGAGGGCGACGGAAGGCGATGGGGCGGCGGAGGCGCGTTTGCACGGCCGTCATCGCCGCACGCCTCGGCTTGTGTGGCTGTGGCGCCGGCCGCGCTGGCCGGGCTGCCGCGGCGACGGTGTGGGAGTTTTGCCGAAGGTTTGGCCATTGTGGCGGGTCGTCGGCTGGGGCTGTGGGGGCGGCATTTGGGCGGGGGCGGCGATTCTCGGCGGGCCGACCCAGGCTGTAGCGCGCGGTAGCTGCAGTTTGGCCGTGGTTTGCGGCGCTGCCGTGGCGACTGGTTGGCGACTGTGGTGTGGCTGTGTGTAGCCCCATCCTCGGTGGTTTGAAAGGCGCGGGCGGTTGTGGCGCAGGTTTGGGGCTGCTCCGCACAGGCTGTCGGACGTTGGGCGGTAGCAAGCGCGGGAGGCGCGGCGCGGCGGCGCGCAGAGTGGCGGCCGCTCTCTCGGCCGTCCGCGCCCGCCCGCGACACTGGCTGGGCCTTGTGATTCTCTGCTCTGCTGCTGTGCTGTGCTGTGCTGTGCTTGCGTGCCTGCCGTCCGTCCCGCTCGCTCTCGCTCTCGCTGTGTGTTACGCGCGTCGTCGAAATGGCAGATCAGGCGGCTACGAACGAGACTGCTGCGGCACCCGCCGCCACCGGCACTACGAAGAAGGCCAAGTCTGCGTCGTCTGCGAAGAAGCCGCGCGCCAAGCCTGCGCACCCGCGCACCTCTGAGATGGTGACGGCCGCCATCAAGAGTCTGAAGGAGCGCGGCGGGTCGTCGCTGCAGGCGATCAAGAAGTACATAGCCGCGCACTACAAGCTGGACGCGGAGAAGCTGGCGCCGTTTATCAAGAAGTACCTCAAGTCGGCCGTCGTGGCGGGCGAGCTGGTGCAGACGAAGGGGAAGGGCGCGTCCGGCTCGTTCAAGCTTGCCGGCGCCGGCGGCGGGGGGGCGGCCGAGGGCGGCAAGGCCCGTGCTGGCGGTGCCAAGAAGAAGCGCGCCGCTCCGGCCAGCAAGGAGAAGAAGGGCGCCCGTGCGGCCGGCGCAAAGAAGGCTGGTGGCGTGAAGGCGGCGACCGGTCGGAAGGCGGGCGCCGCCAAGAAGGCGTCTGCGGCGTCGGCCGCTCCCGCGGGTGCGAAGAAGGCGGCTGCGGCCAAGCCGGCCAAGGCCAAGTCGCCGTCGAAGGCGAAGAAGGCCGCCAAGGTTCCGACGAAGAAGCCGAAGGCGCCGCGCCCGAAGAAGGCGACGACGCCGTCTAAGGCGAAGGCTTCGCCCAAGAAGAAGAAGTAGAGTAGAGTAGAGTAGAGGAGAAAGAGATGGGAGAAAGGAAGGGTTTGGCGCTTGACTCCGTCGTCCCCACCCCCCGTCGTCGTCTAGTGGCGCGCAAGAGACGCGCGGCCCAAAACGGCCCTTCTCAGGGCCATCAAAGCACGTCGGGGAAGGTTTTGATTGTCGTGTTGCGTTTGGTGTGGGTGTCTTTGTGTATGCCCGTGGGGGATGCTGTTTGCGTGCCGTGGTGGATGGATTGCGGGGGTCGGTGGCGGGTGTGGGCGGCGGTAGCGGTAAGCGGTGTTGTTGTTGTTGTCGTCGTGGTTGATTGTCGCCGTGTTTGTGGCGGCGGCCGACGGTTGGTTTTCTGTCACGTTGTTTTGTTTGAATACGTTGGTTGGCTTGCCTGCGTTCGTTCTTCTCGGATGTCTGTCTTGTCGAGTCGTGTCTGGTCTTTGTTTTGTTCCTTTGTGTGTGTGTGTGTGTGTGTTATGTTTTGCAACGGGGGGCACGTTGAGATGTGGAAGGAGTCGGCGGGGATTTCGGTGGCGTTGGAGAGCGAGCGAGCGAGCGAGCGCGCCTGCCTGGCCGTTGGCCGTCGGAGTGGAGTGCGGGTTGTTTTTGTTTTCGAAACGAAAGCGGCGGCCGGCCAGCCACCCGTGCGGTGTGACGTCGGCCGTTGGGTATTGTGCGCTTTGAGCGCCGGGGAGGGATGATGTGTGATTGTTGCGCGCTGCTAGCAGGCAGGCAGAGTGAGCGGGTGTGGCGGGCGGACGGGAAGTGGTGGTTGTTGTTTTTGGGTTGCGGGGCGAGAGGCAGGCGACCGACAAAGTTTGCTCGCGACGGAGAGATGTTAGTGGCCCTGAAAAGGGCCGTTTTTGTTTGTGCGGTGCGGTGCCGCGGCGCGGTTTAGGCGCGCTCGCCGCGGATGCGGCGCGCGAGCTGGATGTCCTTGGGCATGATGGTGACGCGCTTGGCGTGGATTGCGCACAGGTTGGTGTCTTCGAAGAGGCCGACGAGGTAGGCCTCGCTGGCCTCCTGCAGGGCCATGACTGCGGAGCTCTGGAAGCGCAGGTCGGTCTTGAAGTCCTGGGCGATCTCGCGCACTAGGCGCTGGAATGGCAGCTTGCGGATGAGCAGCTCTGTGCTCTTCTGGTAGCGCCTGATTTCTCGCAGGGCGACGGTGCCCGGCCTGTAGCGGTGGGGCTTCTTGACGCCTCCGGTGGCGGGCGCGCTCTTCCTCGCCGCCTTGGTGGCGAGCTGTTTGCGCGGCGCCTTTCCGCCGGTGGACTTGCGGGCCGTTTGCTTTGTGCGGGCCATAGCGGTAGCGGAGCGGCGTGCGTGGA
The DNA here is from genome assembly GCF_021461385.2 of Schistocerca piceifrons. Classification (NCBI taxonomy): domain Eukaryota; kingdom Metazoa; phylum Arthropoda; class Insecta; order Orthoptera; family Acrididae; genus Schistocerca; species Schistocerca piceifrons. The sequence goes on along the minus strand of NW_025728533.1, from coordinate 23,174 downwards.
GGTTAGGTGCGGCGCGGCGTCCGGTGCTGCCTTGACAACGGGCCCGCGCGCCTCCGTGCTGCGCTTATATGCCCTCGGTTGCGCGTGGTGGGGGGAGGGCGGGCCAGAGTCTATATAGGGGGGCGGCGGGCGCGCTGGGCGCAAGACGCGCTCCTGCCGTCGTAGCGGAAGGAGCTCTCAGCCGGTGATGGCCGGTGCAACGGTAGCTATTGGGGTTTAGGCCTCGCTGACCGCTCTGCTCTACAGAGAGTTCCTTTCGAGGCGCCAGTAGCGCTCGGTTGATCGGCGGAAGGTTGAGCTTGCTCCCTTTCGTCGAGAAGCCGCGTAGCTCGCGGAGAAGCTCTATTGTCGTCAAGAGTCACTGACTCACAGTAACCCGTAACTTCGGTTACAAACCTAGCGAGACTCTCTCGTTCTTTGTTAGGGTTGATCAGTGCCAGGGGCCCGTTCACGTCGGACCACCCCGCGTACTGTAGGCAACTTCTCTTCCTCCGCACCTCCTTTAGGTGCCGCGCCACTGCACCAACGGCGCACGGTAGGCCGTAGGGTATTCCCCCTCTTCGTAGGACCTACTATTAGCCTTTTCTTCTCAGAAAAAGCATAATTGTCGTGCCCACCCACACCAAATAAAGCTCCTGCAAACACACGATGGCAGATTCCGCCGGTGTTTCCCCCGCCCTAACCCGCAGCAAGGCTGCAGCTAAAGAGGCGCGAGAGTCGGCTGTTCCCGTCGACGTCAGCGTCCCACTTGCCGCTGTTGAGGAGGTGTTGGCCGACAAGGACCGGCAGATCGCTGCGCAAGCGCAGGAACTGCTGAGCCAACGTCGATTAATAACCGACCTCTGCGGCACAAGTGAGTCCCCCACGCGGACAAGTACACTCCATATAACATTACATTCACCTGCATCTGGTGACTCATGCACCACTGTCCCACTGCGGCAACCGACTCCAACGGCGGAACCGGCAGCCGCAGATGCGGACACAGAACAACACTACACTGGGCCCTGGCAGGTGGAGGGCCCACGACGCAAACAAAGAAACACCACGCAAACAAGCGAGCAAACACACTCGCAAGGTAGCCGAAAGGCGCTGCTACCTACACCAAAACCCGCGCTTCATGTTAGGAACACCAATGCTACAACAACAAACACGACCCAACCTGCGGTCAGCAACACCACACAAGCACCAACCGCAGCTACGCCCACACAACAGAAGACTGGTTTTCCCCCAGTCGTAATCCAGAACTACGGGGACCTCAGCGTCCTCAACACAACATTCGCGGAAAGGCACTCACCTTGCACGCTACACACGAAGTACTCTGGGGATAGGGCCTCACTGTACGTATCAACTAACAGTGAATATAAAGATCTCCTTATCTTCCTCAAAGAAAAGGAAATCGAGCACTATACGTACAGGACCGCCGAAGAACGGACACAGCAGTACGTGGTAAAGGGGGTGGACCCCAACACCCCAAACAACACAGTACAAGCGGCGCTTAACTTCCTTGGATTCGACTGCAAAAGTGCTTCCAGGATGACAGGCTTCCGCTCCCACCACCGTCTACCACACTACCTGGTTGAGATGGCCGATACGGCCGCCTCCCGCGGCCTTCTCCAGATAAAAAGCCTTCTGCGGATGGACGTAAGGGTAGAAATCTACGAACCGCCACAAGTCCCCCAACAATGTAACAACTGCCAGCGGTTCGGTCATTCGGGCCTCCGCTGCGGCCTGGCACCCCGTTGCCGCGGATGCGCTGGCAATCACGCTTCCAACGCATGTACACTAATACATGAAAACATACGCCGTTGCGCCAACTGTGGCCAAGCCCATGCGGCCAACTACAGGGGCTGCAACGTATACAGAGAGGCGCAGAGGCGCAAAAACCAACAGTCGAAGCCACCCAACGTCATAACACGACCAAGGCCCGCACCAAACCCTGTCAGGAACGGAGTGTCGTTCGCCATGGCTACACGCCCTGGAGGAGCAGTGCAGGCCGCGGAACCTCTGCGCCCAGCACACACACCTATCACAACCGCTGCGACAGCAACACAATTGTCTCAGCCAACACACGACACTGCACCCACACCGGTACCAACACCAGCCCCCAGAAACAACACGACCCCACCCCCTGTAGCCACTGCCTGCGAACCTACACATGTCACACATGAAAACACACCAACACAGGGAGCCCCAGAACCGAAAACCCAGAGAAGGCGTAGGCGAACACGTGGAAACAGGAGCGGGAACACGCGCGCACCACAACAGAATACCCAGCGACAACAAAACAATGACACACAGACACACAGTCAGCAAGCCAGCAACACCAGCACACACACTACTCCTCCCCCCAACACATCTAATACACAGGCACCACAAAATGTTCCACGCAACAACACCACAAGCGCCAGCCCATCCATAACGCCAACACCCGCACCAGCGGCCGCTAACACCGCAACTGAGCAACAGGCCGACACACACAACGCCAACACAACATCCGGGGGTTTATTGGAAACACTATTCCCCCGTCACACGACCACCCAGATCCTTCACAAGATCTGGGCGGCCGTCGCCACACTCCTTACACAGCTCACGACTGCCCAACCCGGGCAGTACTGGGCTGCCATACAAACCGCATTCACCACACTGTTTACACACATACATGGATAACACACCACACCCCGCCCCCATCGCAAACAACCAGACACTGACACAGATCCTGTTCTGGAATGCAGACGGGATCAATAACAAAAGGGCGGAATTCGCCGCGTTCATGGAGCGTAAGGGTATCCTTATCGCACTGCTGAGCGAAACTAAGCTCAAACCACGCAACCAACTAAACTTCACTGGCTACTGCGTCTATCGTACCGACCGACCGGACGGCTCCGGTCACGGCGGAACAGCCATCATCATACACAAAGACATAGAACACACAAACATAGTGCTCCCCGAACTCGAAAAACTAGAGGCAACCGCCGTCAGGGTCGTGTTCAACGGAGCCTACACCACACTGGTGTCAGTATACAACAGCCCTAAAAACATCAAAACACGCGACATCAGCACAATACTCAACACATCACCGCGCGTAATAGCCGCTGGAGATCTTAACGCAAAACACCCGGACTGGAACTCACGAATACGAAACTCCAACGGCAAGAAACTATACGAACATGCACTAGGACGAAACTACATCACACTAGCGCCGACCGAACCGACGCACATTCCCTACCGGAGGGGACACAGGCCAGACGTGCTAGACATGGCCCTCATCAAGGGCATAACAACGACACTCAACGTTGCCGTTGAAAACGATCTGCCCTCAAATCACCAACCCGTTATACTATACATTGAAGAAACACTGCAGAACATGGAACAACGCAGGATGTTAGACTACAGGCGCGCGAATTGGACCCAGTTCAAGGAAGCGCTTGACAGTCGCATCCCACCAACCCACGCGATTAACGAGACAGCCCAAATTGACGAGGCAGTCGAAACCCTCACCGGCGCCGTCCAGGACGCAATAGCCAACACCATACCAATCCGCACGCCACAACAACACAGTGCTGCCCTGCCCCAGGAAATCCTGGGCCTAATCTCAATGAGGAACCGCCTCAGGAGACACTGGCAGCGTACCAGGCGCCAGCACTTCAAACGGCACATTAACAGGCTCCAGGGTATAATCCGGGAAAAAATACAAACATTCAAGACACAACAGTGGGACCAGAAACTCGAAGGGCTAGACACCACGCGGCCTGGCGTGTGGCAGCTAGCCCGACACTTCACCAGGGAGAAACTGTACACCCCCACGTTACAAGGGCCAGACGGACCAGCATATTCGGCGGAAGAAAAAGCGGAACTGATGGCCCTCACACTCGCAGCGTCATTCACACCGAACCTGGATCCCTCAGACCCAGCATTCACACTTGATACGGACCAGGAGGTCACACGCATCTTGGCCCAACCAGCGCGCAACAACATCCGACAAGCTAGTACAGCAGAAATCAAATGGGCCATCATGCACACCACAGCTAGGAAGGCCCCTGGTCACGATGGCATTCAAAACCGTGTCCTCCAGGAGTTCACGGACAAAGCTGTAGACTACCTAGCACACATTACGAATGCCATACTCAAACACCAACACTTCCCCGCCTTTTGGAAGACGGCCAAGGTCCTGATGTTCAGGAAGCCGGGGAAAGACCACTCCCTCCCACAAAATTACCGACCCATCAGTCTGCTGAGCGCGCTCAGCAAGATCGTTGAGAAGGTAATATTAAAACGACTCACCAGGCACTGCATCACAAACGACACCCTGAGACCGGAGCAATTCGGTTTCAGGAATCACCACTCAACAACACAACAACTCCTCCGCGTCGTTGAATACATAACACACGGATACAACACAAGCAAGGCAACTGGGGCGGTGTTCCTGGACATCGAAAAGGCTTTCGATCGTCTATGGCACAACGGCCTAATACGCAAACTCAGTGACGCAGGGTTCCCCGACGGGCTCGTACGTCTCATACACTCATATCTCACGGACAGGAGTTTCAACACTGACGTGCAGGGCAAACAATCGACACGACATGGTATACAGGCAGGAGTACCCCAAGGAAGTATCCTAGGGCCCTTACTGTTTAACCTCTACATCAACGACCTCCCAGCTACACATAACACGACGGTAGCAATCTACGCGGATGACACTGCCATCCTTGCGCAAGATTGGAAGCCGTCTAACATTAACTCACGACTACAGACTGCACTCAGAACGGCGGAGCCTTGGCTGGTGAAATGGCGTGTTAGAGTAAACGTCGACAAGTGCGAGGCCGTTCTGTTCACTAGAAGACCGAAGCAACTGCGCAAACATCAGCACTGCAACCCAATAACACTACACACACGCCCAATACGTTTCCGCGAGAAGGTCAAATACCTCGGTGTCTGGCTGGACAGGAAACTACTCTGGGGGGACCACATTCAACACGTGACCAACAAAGCTAACGCGAGGCTCAAACAACTCTACCCTATGCTTAACAGGCGTAGCACACTAAACAGGAGGGTGTCTAGGTCCATGTACATGACACTTATTAGACCCCTGATGACGTACGCAGCCCCTGTCTGGGGATACGCTGCGCCAACTCGCCTGCGCCGTCTGCAGCTCATACAGAACAAAGTACTCAAAATCATAAGCAACGCTCCGCGCTACACACGCATCGCGGATCTTCACCGGGAATACCGGCTAGATACTATCTTGCAGGTATTCCAAAAACTCTCCACACGACTGTACAATAACACGAGACACTCGCGCAACCCGTTTATCCTTTCTCTGGGTAACTACGACCACAACCATAGATGGAAGCATAACAGACCAAAGACATTACTGGCTAGGAACTGAACATCTATGGTCTATAGAACGCTAACACGACAGTACTGGCGAGCCCCTGCAACACAGTTATTACTGGAAACCCAGATGTGCGACTAGCCGAAAAACAGGCAACCGCAGGGAAACCGTACTGTACACAGCACGCAAACCAGCCACACACACCCCCCTACACAGTCCGTGAGCCGATCTATGACCGATCGCCCACTAATCCACAACGACCTTGAACTGTTGCAGGGACGCAGCAACTGCAGCAAGCGCCGCAACAAGCTCCAACAACGACAAAGGTAACGATGCACGATACCTCGAACTAACACAACCACACCTTGCATGCACTGTCGCAGATAGCAAGCCGCTACTGCCCTTACTACCCGTCCTACTGTCGCAGAGGTTTTTTTCCCTTGGCGCTGGCCTTGGCACTTTTTTTCCTCTGCTCTTACAACCGCTACCCTTCGATCGCTTTCGACCACTTCTATCTCCTGATGGACCATGTTAATGAGTAGTCTTACCCAGACGCATGGATAACATCACAGCCTGCATCCTGTGACGCCTTGATTCAAAACTAACATGCATACGGAGGTGACAGTAGAACTTTTGTGTTGGTCACCACGTTGGTGCGGGCGTGGAGGGGCCCCATCCTTTGTTAAAAAGCGCTGGGCGCAGACCGTAGCCGACTCGCCAGCCGCTGCAGCTGCTGTTTGTGCACGTTGTTGCTTTGCCCGAGGAAGGAAGGATGACAGGCCGCGGCAAGGGAGGAAAGGGGCTCGGCAAGGGTGGCGCCAAGCGGCACCGCAAGGTGTTGCGCGACAACATCCAGGGCATCACGAAGCCCGCCATCCGCCGCCTGGCTCGCAGGGGCGGCGTGAAGCGCATCTCTGGTCTGATCTACGAGGAGACCCGCGGGGTGCTGAAGGTGTTCCTGGAGAACGTGATCCGCGACGCGGTGACGTACACTGAGCACGCCAAGCGCAAGACTGTGACGGCCATGGACGTGGTGTACGCCCTGAAGAGGCAGGGGCGCACCCTGTACGGTTTCGGCGGTTAGGCTGCGTCGCAGCGGGCGCTGGCCTTCCCGCGGCCGTGCTTGTGGGTGGGAGAGACTAGAAAACGGCCCTTTTCAGGGCCACCACACTGTTCGGAAGTTGAAAAGTGCGAAAGAGTCTGTGTTGTTTGTTTGTTTCTTTCTTTCCGTTTGAGCGACGTGATGTGACTGGGAGGGGAGAAGGAAAGGAAACGTGTCATGTGGCTGGCTGTGTGTGGAGCTGCTTCGTTTGTGTGTTTGTTATTGTGTGTCGTTGTATCGATCGCGACGGAGATGGCGGGCTGTGTGTTGTTGTGCGAGAGGCGGTGATTATTTGCTTGCGTGGTTTGGCCCTGTGTGTTTGCGGCGGCGTTGGGGTTTCCGAGGCAAGGCGTGTGGGCATAGGCGGCCGGATCAGCTGTTTCGTTCGTGTCGACGGCCGTTGCGCGCGGGAGTGGAGGGCGGTGTGTCGACACGCCTCCCTGTAACAATGGTCGTCATTATTGCTGCCGTTGTCGTTTGGAAGGCGACTGCGACCGTGCAAAAATGAATGTGTGTGTGTGTGTGTGTTGGGCCACACGGGCTGTGTGGACGACAAGATGGCGGACGTGCGCCGGCGGCGGCTGTGCAAAGTTAAAACAAAACAAGGTGCGGCGAGGACGACTGAAATTTTGCTTTGGACGTAGGTTTGTGTGGTGGCCCTGAAAAGGGCCGATTGTTGTGGGCCGAGCCGAGCCGGCAAAGCGCGTTGCGATTGCCTGGCCTCCTTTAGGCCTTCTTCTCGGTCTTCTTTGGCAGCAGGACGGCCTGGATGTTGGGCAGGACACCACCCTGTGCGATGGTGACGCCCGACAGGAGCTTGTTGAGCTCCTCGTCGTTGCGGATGGCAAGCTGCAGGTGGCGCGGGATGATGCGCGTCTTCTTGTTGTCGCGGGCCGCGTTTCCGGCCAGCTCGAGCACCTCAGCCGCGAGGTACTCCATGACGGCGGCGAGGTAGACGGGCGCCCCGGCGCCGACGCGCTCTGCGTAGTTTCCCTTGCGCAGGAGGCGGTGGATTCTGCCGACCGGGAACTGGAGCCCAGCCCTGCTTGAGCGGGACTTTGACTTGCCCTTGACTTTGCCTCCCTTTCCGCGTCCGGACATGGCGATGGGCTAGCGACGGTGCACACGAAACGGAAACGAAAAACGACCGGTGCGAGCGGCAGCGAGTCGAGCAGCGGAGTGCGTGCCGGCGCAGCCGGGGTGGGGGTGCTTTATGGGCTCGGGTGCGGCGGCCGGTTGCGCGCGCGCCCCATTGGTCGGCGGCCGCAACAGGGCGAGCTGGTAAAGGTGCGGCGGCGGCTGGCGGCGGGTGCCACTGTGTGGGGAGACGCTGACTAGAGCGGAGCGCTTGCTACTGGTGTTGCTGCTGCCGTACGTTGGTTCGTTCGAGATGCCGCCCAAGACTAGCGGGAAGGCCGCCAAGAAGGCTGGCAAGGCGCAGAAGAACATTTCGAAGGGCGACAAGAAGAAGAAGCGCAAGAGGAAGGAGAGCTATGCCATCTACATCTACAAGGTGCTGAAGCAGGTGCACCCTGACACGGGCATCTCGTCGAAGGCGATGAGCATCATGAACAGCTTCGTGAACGACATTTTCGAGCGCATTGCGGCCGAGGCTTCTCGCCTGGCGCACTACAACAAGCGCTCGACCATCACGTCCCGCGAGATCCAGACCGCTGTGCGGCTGTTGCTGCCTGGCGAGCTGGCCAAGCACGCCGTGAGCGAGGGCACGAAGGCGGTGACCAAGTACACGAGCTCCAAGTAAGGAGGTGGCTCTGGAATGGAAGGAAGGAAGGAAGGAAGGAGAAGGCTCCTCCGTTGCGAGAGCGGCAAAACGGCCCTTTTCAGGGCCACCAACTTGCCTTTTGCGGGAAGGGCGGAATTGTTGTTGTTGTTGTTGTTGTTTGTGTGGACGGCTGTGATGTATGTGTGCATTTTGATTGTGGGTGGGGGGGGCGCGTCAAAGCGTGTTGCGGGGGACGGCCACGAGGTTGGTCGCCGTGGCGTGGAATGGTGGCACGCCTCGTTGGAGTGGTTTTGACCCATTGGTGTTGGTGTGTGTGTGTGTGTGTTAACCTGTCTGCGAGGGGGGACAGTGCGATCGGCGACTTTTGTGTCACCGTAACGACGGCCGTTTGCGGGTTTGTTTTTTGCACATCATACATGGCGAGGGTGAAATGTGAAATGTTTTTGTTTGGTTTTTTTTTTTGCCGCCCACTATTCCCTTTGCTGTACGCCGAGTTTGACAATGGTGCGACGTAACTGCAGCGTGGAGGTGTGTGAGTGACGTTGAAATTGAACGTGCCATTAAGACGCATTGTTGTTGTATTGTACTGTACGTGTACGGCGACACGCACGATGATGTACCATTCGACTCTGATTTTTGATAGCCGTGTCTGACTGATTGCGTACGACGCACGCACACCGATGTCGTCATTCAAGATGCACGCGTGTCCAGTGCAGTACAGTAAGCGCGACGCTAGACGGCGGCGGCGGCGGCGGCGGCGGCGGCGGTCGTCGTCGTTTGTTTGGCGAATGTCTGTACACGTGTTTGTCTGTGTCCATCCGGTATGTATTTGTTTGTTTGAAAGTGTTTTGTGTGTCGGTGACGTGGTCCGATCCGTCGCCCCCTGAGTAACTGTCGATCGGCGCGATAGACCGGCGTCACGCAACTGAACCGAAGTCTTGGGCACACCCGTCATACTGTTGTACACCGTCGCGCTGAGAACGGTAACGAAAGGTTGACTTTGATCGGTCGAATGTCTGGGCAGAACGTGAGGAATGAGGCAAGAGTGCAAGGAGGGGGGGCAAAAGAGAGAGGAAGGGAAAAAGGGGAGAAGCGCATTCGTAGAGCAACGGAACGTTCCCGTGTCGGAGGCGTATTGGAGCCGCACTGAAATGCGTTTAACGGCGGCGCGGCTGCAAGTGTCTGCCGTGGTGAACGTTACCTTTGACGGCTGCATTGGGCTTTGCTTTTGCTTTCGCTTTCGCTTTCCCGGATGTACGTAACGTTTGTTGATATGGTTCTGAGGAAGAGTGTATGACAGTGCCGTGCCGTCCATGTTCGTGTGCCCTCCCATTGTGTGTATGCTATTGTCTGTGTACTTGAATGATGTATGTAGGTGTTAGTGGACATGTTTTACCAGTGGGGGGAAATGGATCGCCGATAGTTGGCGTCACTCTGTCACGGTCGAGATGACGCACCCTCCGTACAGAAAGGTGTCGAGAAAGTGTGTGTGTGTGTGTGTGTGTGTGTGTGCGTCCGTGAATTGGCAGTGTTTGGAGGTGGGCGTGCCCTGCATGTGGCCCGGAAGGCTGTTCGTTTGGCGGTAGTGTTGTGTGGACAGGGGAGGGGCATGCGTAACGCTGCTGGCATGGCATTTCGGGAGATGGGAGGGGGCAAACGAGGAGCGGCGGCCAAAGACGGGACGGGGAGGGGCGCGGTGTGGGTGGCTTGCGCCTGTGCTCGGCGTTGTGGTTTGTGCAAAAGAGGAGGAGAAAAACAATGAGTTGCCAGGGAGGGGAGCGGTGTTGTGTTGTGGTTGTCGTGGTGTAGCCGCAGACGCGGCTGTCAGTGAACGTGGCGAGACGGACGGATGCGCGGAGGGGCGGGGGCGGCGCATTTCGCCGGTGCCGTGCCGTGCCATGCCTGAAAGCCGCGTGGTCGCTGTGTTGTTGTTGGCGTGGGGGCGAGGAGAGTACCGTACGGGTGTGCTTGTGCGCCGGAAATGGCACACTGCGCCTGCCCGTCTTGGAGGCTGATGGCTGTGGTGTGGAAATGGGGCGCGGTGATGTTGAAGCAGTTGAAGAACAGAAAAGAAACCAAGAAAACGGAAGGCGTGATGCGGCGGTGGTGGTTGAGAGCGGGAAAAACAAAACAAAACAAAAAAAGAACAACAAAAAAAAGAAGGAAAAACAACAAGAAACAAAAAAGAAAACAAAAAGTCTATCAATACTAAAATGTAAATGGAAATGGAAATGGACCCAGGTACATAACCTCCCTGCACAAATAGCAGAGAGTCCGATGATAATAAAAATGTGCCAGAATGTTAACGTCCCTACAAAACAAACCCAACGATAATATTAATGAAAGAATGAACCGTATGTAACATTGCAACAGACATAATGAAACCTGATAAATTGTATAAGGGCAGCAGCGTTGACCTTTGGCCCTGTATTCAGAATAAAAAGAGCCAAAGATCGTTACCCCAATGAAAAGAAGACACTGAAACACGTATGTAACGTAGCAGCGATGGCGAGACATTGTAGCATCTGTGACCAGAGAGTTTGCGCTGGACTGCGCGAGTGTTGCGAGCGGTTCTCAGTCAGTCAGTCAGTCAGTCAGTCAGTCGTTGCGAGTCTGTACTCTGTCAGTAGTCGTCATGCAGAGCGGTCGGTCAGTAGTAGCAGCCGAGTGCGGTTGTGTGATGTAGGCGGCCGGCAACACTGGTCAAGATGGTGAATAAGGTATACTGTTAATTAATATAATCATTAGATAATGAAAAGGTTTATTTATTGTAATTATTCTCCAACAAGTTCCCCAATAATAATTTTTATTTCAAAAGCATTTTTCAAACATTTAATTTTTTATTGAACTAAAGAGTTCGTTGCACTTCACATTTCATTCCACTTCTTTGAAGAAAAATTTCACTAAAATCACAAAAAAAAAGGAGAATATTATTATTTGCAATGCAGTTCCTCCAGGCGCTGCGCAACAACAAGAGCAGAAATGTGACATCCATTTATTCTGAGGTAAGACTGTAATTCTGATTGTTTTGCACAGGGCCAAAGACCGATATTTCGGTTTAATTGAAGTTTCTTGTCACTGAACGGACTTTAAATGTTGTGAAGAATTTATATTTGAGTCGGATTGCGAATTTCACATTTTTGTTGCCATTTTCAATACCTCTCATTGTGGGCGAGGTTACAATTAGCGCAATGTCCATTAGCATCCGTAAATAACATTGTCCATTATTTTAAATTTTGCGGGGAGGTTACAACACACAGACACCAAAAAAAAAAAAAAAAAAAAAAAAAAAAAGAAACAAAAAAATTGCATTTGTATCCGCTCCTCAATTGTAGATACCCCTTACACAGCTGTGTGCAATGAATGAGTGCTGGCTGGTAATTAATTGCACTCCTTGGAGGGAAATGCCATAGGAAGTAGTCTTTAAAAAGTGAATGTTTTTCGTTAAAAGACAAAAGTTACTTTAGAAAAAAGTAATAGTGGGGCTTTTGTTGTTGAAGAACATACGTTATCAGATTTGCGCAATGCAGCTTCACACTACCTTTTGATTATAACACAATATACTATATACATCGTCCCGAACCGTGACCAGAGTCGCGAGACGAGCAGAGCACGCCGCCGACGCCCGCTCAGTACAACCGTCCACCCGCTACTACTGTCGACCGACTACTACCTCTCCCGACTCGCGCTACAATATATATAACAACTGTTCCTGGCGACCCGGTGCGTGCCACTACTGTCGTCTGGCGCGGTCCAAGCGCCGACCAGCAACGATAAATAACTCTCTGGTCAGACGGAGATGCTGTCATGCCTCGCCATCGCTCTGGTAATGAATACATACGTGTTGCAGCGTGCGTACCACCGGAACACGCAGTGGCGGAGCCAAAGACTGTGTTGTCGAGGTCGAGTGCGAGCGGGAAGAGAGGCAGCGTCGGCACGGAGATGCAAGCGAGCGCGAGACGCACGGGGGCTGCGGCGTGGCGCGTTTGCGGTCGGCGCCTTTGGTGGCAACGGCCGGGACAAGCAGCGGTGTATGGTGTGGTGCGGGGCGGACAGGGGCGGCGGTGGACGGGGCGGAGGCGGCGCGACGACGGCATGGGGGCGAAAACGGGACGGGGGACGGCGGATGTTGAGAGGCGTCACGCGCGGACAGGACACAGACACAGAGACACACAGATTGGAAAGGGAGGGTGCGCGGTTAGTAGTTGGGAATGTGCGTACCGTGCGGGATGGGAGTGGGCGAGGAACACGGTCGTGGCCCCTGTTTTGGGTGCGTGTGATGACGTCGGTGTGTTGTGGGAAGGGAAGGTGCTGTGGCGGCGGCGCGTAATGGGCGTAGGCCGAAGAGAGAAAGGGAACGTGGGCAGTGTGTTGGCAAGCGTCGGTTCGACTGCGACGTTGATGGGCAGGGCAGGGCAAGGTTAATGGTGGTAGGAGTAGGCGTGTGGGCGCAAAAAATCTGCCGCTGCAGGCGGTGCCGTAACCGCCATGGGGCGGGAAGGAGAGAGGGCCAAAGAAAGAAAGAAAGAAAGAAAGAAAGAAAGAAAGAAAGAAAGAAAGAAAGAAGAAAACGAAGGAAAAAAACAAAACAAAAAAAAGGAGGGGCGGGGGCGGGGGCGGGCGAAAGTGGAGAGGCGGTGGTGTGAGAAGGGCGGGGGCGGAAGGAAGGCAGGAAGGACAAGAGGCGAGGCGACGGCTTGCTTTGTGTATCGGTCGGTCTCTGGCTATGCTTCGTTTTCTGCAGCAGGGTCGGTGCGCGGCGTGGCTCGCGGCAGTGGGAACGCCTGGTGGCTGGACGGCCAGCAATGCGGTTGGATGGGCGGCCACAGCACCGCACCTGTGCCCGAGGAGGAGACGCTGGCGGCGGGCCCTGAGGTGAGGCCGGCTCGGCTGGGGCTGTGGATGTGTAGGTGTGCGCCGCTGCTGCAACAACGAGTAAAACGCGAGAAGAAGGGATGGCGGTAGAGAGAGGTAAAAAAAAAAAAAAAGGTCGTGTTGTGTTGATGCGCAGGCAGACGCGTACAGAGAGACGAGCCCGGTCTGCAGCAGGGTGTGGCCGTGCCGAGTGCAGAGCAGCGGCGGCTCGGTTCGGTTCGGCCCGGCCCGGCGGGCCGCGCTGTTGTCGCGAACGTGAGCGCCCCCTGGCGGGTGGCCGGAGGCGGCGCGGCGTGTTGGACGTGTGGCTGGTGGCAGTGCACAATTTGCGAGTGGCTGGCGGTGTGGTGTGGCGGTTGGCGCGTCGGGCGGCGGAGAGGTATGTGTTGCGGGCGCCCTTTGCTGCGCTGCGTCGTTGCGTGTGCCGTACAGGGCGGGCGCTTGTCGACTGTGTGGGCGGTGTGGCGAATTGGCGTGAAACGGCTGCCGAGAGGTGTGTGGTAGCGAGAGCCGGTCGTTGTCAGTGCGAAGGGGAATGTGCGTGCGTTTGGCGGTTTCGGTGTGCTTTTTGCGGCGTGAGAGTGGGAATTAGTGGGGCCGGCTGTTGTGTTGGTTCCTTGTGTCTTGTGTCGCGTAGCTTGATGGCAACGTGGAAGGACGCCGGTTTCGTTTCGAGCCTTGCGTGTGGTTGTCGACGTTGACTGGTTGGCGTGTGCCGATGCACGTGCATGTGTGGGTCGCGAGTGCGTTTTTGGCTGGGTGTGTGTGTGTGTGTTTTGGGGGGGAAGGGGGAGGCGGTGGTGAAAGTGCAGTCGTTGCCACGGGCGTCGTCGGGTGGGGCTGGGGCTGTGCGTCGTGGCGGAAAGGTGGTAGGTTGCGGGAAGCGAGCCCGTCGTTGGCGGTGTCGCGTGAGTTGTGAATCGAGTGGGGCGCGGGGCGCGGGACAGGAGCAGCGTGCCGCTGCGTCGTGGTCGTCAGCAGAGGCTGTGCGTGTGCTTGTCCTTTTTGTGGGCGGTTCGTGCGAGGCGTTTTTGTTTTGTGTTGCCCTAGTTGTTAGTTTATTTTGGTTGTTGTTTGTTATTTTGAGACGACGACTGGTTGGTGGCGTGCGCGCGAAGTGGCGGTGTGCGCTTCCCGTGTCGTTTTGTTTTTGTGTGTTTTTTTTTTTTTTTTGCACTGGGCCCCGGGGGGTGGGTGGGTGGGTGGGTGGGTGGGTGCGTGCGTGTGTGTCGATTGCCGGCTGGCGAAAGGTGCGCCATCGGCGGGGTGGGTCGCCGGCACAAGTAGAGGCGGCGGCGGCGGCGTTGTTGCTGTTGTTGTGTGGTGTTTGTTTTGTTCGGCTGTGTTGCGGTGCGTGTGAATGGTGGTGCAAAAGCGCTGGCGTCGGGGCTGCGACTGCGACGGCGGCGAGCCGCGGGCGCGCATGATAGTGATGTTGTGAACAGCGGCTGTGTACGGTAGTGGTGTTGTTGTAGCACGACGTGCATCCGGGCCGGCGCGGAAAGCGCAGTTGCGGGCGGTTGCCCTTCGGTGCCAGCCATGTCGCGTGAGCGGCGGGTTGCTCTGGTGTGGACACGTGGTGCTCTGGGTTGTTGTGTGGTGCCCTTTGGCCGGTGGGGGTGGTTCGCGTGTGTCTCGTTCGCGCTCGGTATCTGGTCGTGGTCGTGCTGCTCCCCCGTCTGTCGGCGGTTTTCGACGTCGTCTGTACGTTTTTGTTCGTTTGCGGCGTGCCTGCCGACGTCGTCCCGTCGCGACCTTTCAACCGAAAGTGTGGCGCCCGAAGGTGAACGAACGCAACCCTGACCTCGGCGCTTTACGCTGAGCCGAGCGAACCGAACCTAACCCTGTGGTGTGGCGAGGTGAGCTCAGCCTGTGAGCCCCTAACGTCTACGTAAGGTAAGCTGTCCGGCTCACGCCTCACGGTTTGAACGCTTTTGTAACCTACGTTTGACGCTTCTTAGCCTAGCACTGACCCCTTAACCTAACGTGTAACCTAACCTAACCTAACCTAACCTAACCTAACCTCTGACGCCTGACGTGTTTGAATGCTTAACCTAAGTTTGACGCTTAACCTAACCCAAGTCCCCTTAACCTAACCCACGTCCACCTAACCTAACGTAACCCAACCTAGACGTGTAAACGTAATGTGTAACGCGTAACGTGTAAGGTCGGCTGTCGTGTGTGCTGACGGCAGATTGGGTTGGTCTGTAGATTCGGATTGCGGTTTGCCTCGGTCGAGGGGTTGGGTCGGAAGCGGCGAGGGGCGGCGGCGCCTGTTGCGCAGGCGGCGTCCGTTTGCGGCGGGCAATTGTTGAGAAACGGCTGTGAATGTTGGCGGGCGAGAGGAGGAGGACGGCGCGCGATGTGGCCCGACGGCTGCGGGCCGATCGGGAAACGGCGGGAGGGCGACGGAAGGCGATGGGGCGGCGGAGGCGCGTTTGCACGGCCGTCATCGCCGCACGCCTCGGCTTGTGTGGCTGTGGCGCCGGCCGCGCTGGCCGGGCTGCCGCGGCGACGGTGTGGGAGTTTTGCCGAAGGTTTGGCCATTGTGGCGGGTCGTCGGCTGGGGCTGTGGGGGCGGCATTTGGGCGGGGGCGGCGATTCTCGGCGGGCCGACCCAGGCTGTAGCGCGCGGTAGCTGCAGTTTGGCCGTGGTTTGCGGCGCTGCCGTGGCGACTGGTTGGCGACTGTGGTGTGGCTGTGTGTAGCCCCATCCTCGGTGGTTTGAAAGGCGCGGGCGGTTGTGGCGCAGGTTTGGGGCTGCTCCGCACAGGCTGTCGGACGTTGGGCGGTAGCAAGCGCGGGAGGCGCGGCGCGGCGGCGCGCAGAGTGGCGGCCGCTCTCTCGGCCGTCCGCGCCCGCCCGCGACACTGGCTGGGCCTTGTGATTCTCTGCTCTGCTGCTGTGCTGTGCTGTGCTGTGCTTGCGTGCCTGCCGTCCGTCCCGCTCGCTCTCGCTCTCGCTGTGTGTTACGCGCGTCGTCGAAATGGCAGATCAGGCGGCTACGAACGAGACTGCTGCGGCACCCGCCGCCACCGGCACTACGAAGAAGGCCAAGTCTGCGTCGTCTGCGAAGAAGCCGCGCGCCAAGCCTGCGCACCCGCGCACCTCTGAGATGGTGACGGCCGCCATCAAGAGTCTGAAGGAGCGCGGCGGGTCGTCGCTGCAGGCGATCAAGAAGTACATAGCCGCGCACTACAAGCTGGACGCGGAGAAGCTGGCGCCGTTTATCA
Organism: Schistocerca piceifrons; assembly: GCF_021461385.2. Taxonomy (NCBI): domain Eukaryota; kingdom Metazoa; phylum Arthropoda; class Insecta; order Orthoptera; family Acrididae; genus Schistocerca; species Schistocerca piceifrons. The sequence continues at coordinate 6,888 of NW_025728533.1, read as the reverse complement.
AGAAGTACCTCAAGTCGGCCGTCGTGGCGGGCGAGCTGGTGCAGACGAAGGGGAAGGGCGCGTCCGGCTCGTTCAAGCTTGCCGGCGCCGGCGGCGGGGGGGCGGCCGAGGGCGGCAAGGCCCGTGCTGGCGGTGCCAAGAAGAAGCGCGCCGCTCCGGCCAGCAAGGAGAAGAAGGGCGCCCGTGCGGCCGGCGCAAAGAAGGCTGGTGGCGTGAAGGCGGCGACCGGTCGGAAGGCGGGCGCCGCCAAGAAGGCGTCTGCGGCGTCGGCCGCTCCCGCGGGTGCGAAGAAGGCGGCTGCGGCCAAGCCGGCCAAGGCCAAGTCGCCGTCGAAGGCGAAGAAGGCCGCCAAGGTTCCGACGAAGAAGCCGAAGGCGCCGCGCCCGAAGAAGGCGACGACGCCGTCTAAGGCGAAGGCTTCGCCCAAGAAGAAGAAGTAGAGTAGAGTAGAGTAGAGGAGAAAGAGATGGGAGAAAGGAAGGGTTTGGCGCTTGACTCCGTCGTCCCCACCCCCCGTCGTCGTCTAGTGGCGCGCAAGAGACGCGCGGCCCAAAACGGCCCTTCTCAGGGCCATCAAAGCACGTCGGGGAAGGTTTTGATTGTCGTGTTGCGTTTGGTGTGGGTGTCTTTGTGTATGCCCGTGGGGGATGCTGTTTGCGTGCCGTGGTGGATGGATTGCGGGGGTCGGTGGCGGGTGTGGGCGGCGGTAGCGGTAAGCGGTGTTGTTGTTGTTGTCGTCGTGGTTGATTGTCGCCGTGTTTGTGGCGGCGGCCGACGGTTGGTTTTCTGTCACGTTGTTTTGTTTGAATACGTTGGTTGGCTTGCCTGCGTTCGTTCTTCTCGGATGTCTGTCTTGTCGAGTCGTGTCTGGTCTTTGTTTTGTTCCTTTGTGTGTGTGTGTGTGTGTGTTATGTTTTGCAACGGGGGGCACGTTGAGATGTGGAAGGAGTCGGCGGGGATTTCGGTGGCGTTGGAGAGCGAGCGAGCGAGCGAGCGCGCCTGCCTGGCCGTTGGCCGTCGGAGTGGAGTGCGGGTTGTTTTTGTTTTCGAAACGAAAGCGGCGGCCGGCCAGCCACCCGTGCGGTGTGACGTCGGCCGTTGGGTATTGTGCGCTTTGAGCGCCGGGGAGGGATGATGTGTGATTGTTGCGCGCTGCTAGCAGGCAGGCAGAGTGAGCGGGTGTGGCGGGCGGACGGGAAGTGGTGGTTGTTGTTTTTGGGTTGCGGGGCGAGAGGCAGGCGACCGACAAAGTTTGCTCGCGACGGAGAGATGTTAGTGGCCCTGAAAAGGGCCGTTTTTGTTTGTGCGGTGCGGTGCCGCGGCGCGGTTTAGGCGCGCTCGCCGCGGATGCGGCGCGCGAGCTGGATGTCCTTGGGCATGATGGTGACGCGCTTGGCGTGGATTGCGCACAGGTTGGTGTCTTCGAAGAGGCCGACGAGGTAGGCCTCGCTGGCCTCCTGCAGGGCCATGACTGCGGAGCTCTGGAAGCGCAGGTCGGTCTTGAAGTCCTGGGCGATCTCGCGCACTAGGCGCTGGAATGGCAGCTTGCGGATGAGCAGCTCTGTGCTCTTCTGGTAGCGCCTGATTTCTCGCAGGGCGACGGTGCCCGGCCTGTAGCGGTGGGGCTTCTTGACGCCTCCGGTGGCGGGCGCGCTCTTCCTCGCCGCCTTGGTGGCGAGCTGTTTGCGCGGCGCCTTTCCGCCGGTGGACTTGCGGGCCGTTTGCTTTGTGCGGGCCATGGCGGTAGCGGTAGCGGAGCGGCGTGCGTGGAGGTTAGGTGCGGCGCGGCGTCCGGTGCTGCCTTGACAACGGGCCCGCGCGCCTCCGTGCTGCGCTTATATGCCCTCGGTTGCGCGTGGTGGGGGGAGGGCGGGCCAGAGTCTATATAGGGGGGCGGCGGGCGCGCTGGGCGCAGACCGTAGCCGACTCGCCAGCCGCTGCAGCTGCTGTTTGTGCACGTTGTTGCTTTGCCCGAGGAAGGAAGGATGACAGGCCGCGGCAAGGGAGGAAAGGGGCTCGGCAAGGGTGGCGCCAAGCGGCACCGCAAGGTGTTGCGCGACAACATCCAGGGCATCACGAAGCCCGCCATCCGCCGCCTGGCTCGCAGGGGCGGCGTGAAGCGCATCTCTGGTCTGATCTACGAGGAGACCCGCGGGGTGCTGAAGGTGTTCCTGGAGAACGTGATCCGCGACGCGGTGACGTACACTGAGCACGCCAAGCGCAAGACTGTGACGGCCATGGACGTGGTGTACGCCCTGAAGAGGCAGGGGCGCACCCTGTACGGTTTCGGCGGTTAGGCTGCGTCGCAGCGGGCGCTGGCCTTCCCGCGGCCGTGCTTGTGGGTGGGAGAGACTAGAAAACGGCCCTTTTCAGGGCCACCACACTGTTCGGAAGTTGAAAAGTGCGAAAGAGTCTGTGTTGTTTGTTTGTTTCTTTCTTTCCGTTTGAGCGACGTGATGTGACTGGGAGGGGAGAAGGAAAGGAAACGTGTCATGTGGCTGGCTGTGTGTGGAGCTGCTTCGTTTGTGTGTTTGTTATTGTGTGTCGTTGTATCGATCGCGACGGAGATGGCGGGCTGTGTGTTGTTGTGCGAGAGGCGGTGATTATTTGCTTGCGTGGTTTGGCCCTGTGTGTTTGCGGCGGCGTTGGGGTTTCCGAGGCAAGGCGTGTGGGCATAGGCGGCCGGATCAGCTGTTTCGTTCGTGTCGACGGCCGTTGCGCGCGGGAGTGGAGGGCGGTGTGTCGACACGCCTCCCTGTAACAATGGTCGTCATTATTGCTGCCGTTGTCGTTTGGAAGGCGACTGCGACCGTGCAAAAATGAATGTGTGTGTGTGTGTGTGTTGGGCCACACGGGCTGTGTGGACGACAAGATGGCGGACGTGCGCCGGCGGCGGCTGTGCAAAGTTAAAACAAAACAAGGTGCGGCGAGGACGACTGAAATTTTGCTTTGGACGTAGGTTTGTGTGGTGGCCCTGAAAAGGGCCGATTGTTGTGGGCCGAGCCGAGCCGGCAAAGCGCGTTGCGATTGCCTGGCCTCCTTTAGGCCTTCTTCTCGGTCTTCTTTGGCAGCAGGACGGCCTGGATGTTGGGCAGGACACCACCCTGTGCGATGGTGACGCCCGACAGGAGCTTGTTGAGCTCCTCGTCGTTGCGGATGGCAAGCTGCAGGTGGCGCGGGATGATGCGCGTCTTCTTGTTGTCGCGGGCCGCGTTTCCGGCCAGCTCGAGCACCTCAGCCGCGAGGTACTCCATGACGGCGGCGAGGTAGACGGGCGCCCCGGCGCCGACGCGCTCTGCGTAGTTTCCCTTGCGCAGGAGGCGGTGGATTCTGCCGACCGGGAACTGGAGCCCAGCCCTGCTTGAGCGGGACTTTGACTTGCCCTTGACTTTGCCTCCCTTTCCGCGTCCGGACATGGCGATGGGCTAGCGACGGTGCACACGAAACGGAAACGAAAAACGACCGGTGCGAGCGGCAGCGAGTCGAGCAGCGGAGTGCGTGCCGGCGCAGCCGGGGTGGGGGTGCTTTATGGGCTCGGGTGCGGCGGCCGGTTGCGCGCGCGCCCCATTGGTCGGCGGCCGCAACAGGGCGAGCTGGTAAAGGTGCGGCGGCGGCTGGCGGCGGGTGCCACTGTGTGGGGAGACGCTGACTAGAGCGGAGCGCTTGCTACTGGTGTTGCTGCTGCCGTACGTTGGTTCGTTCGAGATGCCGCCCAAGACTAGCGGGAAGGCCGCCAAGAAGGCTGGCAAGGCGCAGAAGAACATTTCGAAGGGCGACAAGAAGAAGAAGCGCAAGAGGAAGGAGAGCTATGCCATCTACATCTACAAGGTGCTGAAGCAGGTGCACCCTGACACGGGCATCTCGTCGAAGGCGATGAGCATCATGAACAGCTTCGTGAACGACATTTTCGAGCGCATTGCGGCCGAGGCTTCTCGCCTGGCGCACTACAACAAGCGCTCGACCATCACGTCCCGCGAGATCCAGACCGCTGTGCGGCTGTTGCTGCCTGGCGAGCTGGCCAAGCACGCCGTGAGCGAGGGCACGAAGGCGGTGACCAAGTACACGAGCTCCAAGTAAGGAGGTGGCTCTGGAATGGAAGGAAGGAAGGAAGGAAGGAGAAGGCTCCTCCGTTGCGAGAGCGGCAAAACGGCCCTTTTCAGGGCCACCAACTTGCCTTTTGCGGGAAGGGCGGAATTGTTGTTGTTGTTGTTGTTGTTTGTGTGGACGGCTGTGATGTATGTGTGCATTTTGATTGTGGGTGGGGGGGGCGCGTCAAAGCGTGTTGCGGGGGACGGCCACGAGGTTGGTCGCCGTGGCGTGGAATGGTGGCACGCCTCGTTGGAGTGGTTTTGACCCATTGGTGTTGGTGTGTGTGTGTGTGTGTTAACCTGTCTGCGAGGGGGGACAGTGCGATCGGCGACTTTTGTGTCACCGTAACGACGGCCGTTTGCGGGTTTGTTTTTTGCACATCATACATGGCGAGGGTGAAATGTGAAATGTTTTTGTTTGGTTTTTTTTTTTGCCGCCCACTATTCCCTTTGCTGTACGCCGAGTTTGACAATGGTGCGACGTAACTGCAGCGTGGAGGTGTGTGAGTGACGTTGAAATTGAACGTGCCATTAAGACGCATTGTTGTTGTATTGTACTGTACGTGTACGGCGACACGCACGATGATGTACCATTCGACTCTGATTTTTGATAGCCGTGTCTGACTGATTGCGTACGACGCACGCACACCGATGTCGTCATTCAAGATGCACGCGTGTCCAGTGCAGTACAGTAAGCGCGACGCTAGACCGGCGGCGGCGGCGGCGGCGGCGGCGGCGGTCGTCGTCGTTTGTTTGGCGAATGTCTGTACACGTGTTTGTCTGTGTCCATCCGGTATGTATTTGTTTGTTTGAAAGTGTTTTGTGTGTCGGTGACGTGGTCCGATCCGTCGCCCCCTGAGTAACTGTCGATCGGCGCGATAGACCGGCGTCACGCAACTGAACCGAAGTCTTGGGCACACCCGTCATACTGTTGTACACCGTCGCGCTGAGAACGGTAACGAAAGGTTGACTTTGATCGGTCGAATGTCTGGGCAGAACGTGAGGAATGAGGCAAGAGTGCAAGGAGGGGGGGCAAAAGAGAGAGGAAGGGAAAAAGGGGAGAAGCGCATTCGTAGAGCAACGGAACGTTCCCGTGTCGGAGGCGTATTGGAGCCGCACTGAAATGCGTTTAACGGCGGCGCGGCTGCAAGTGTCTGCCGTGGTGAACGTTACCTTTGACGGCTGCATTGGGCTTTGCTTTTGCTTTCGCTTTCGCTTTCCCGGATGTACGTAACGTTTGTTGATATGGTTCTGAGGAAGAGTGTATGACAGTGCCGTGCCGTCCATGTTCGTGTGCCCTCCCATTGTGTGTATGCTATTGTCTGTGTACTTGAATGATGTATGTAGGTGTTAGTGGACATGTTTTACCAGTGGGGGGAAATGGATCGCCGATAGTTGGCGTCACTCTGTCACGGTCGAGATGACGCACCCTCCGTACAGAAAGGTGTCGAGAAAGTGTGTGTGTGTGTGTGTGTGTGTGTGTGTGCGTCCGTGAATTGGCAGTGTTTGGAGGTGGGCGTGCCCTGCATGTGGCCCGGAAGGCTGTTCGTTTGGCGGTAGTGTTGTGTGGACAGGGGAGGGGCATGCGTAACGCTGCTGGCATGGCATTTCGGGAGATGGGAGGGGGCAAACGAGGAGCGGCGGCCAAAGACGGGACGGGGAGGGGCGCGGTGTGGGTGGCTTGCGCCTGTGCTCGGCGTTGTGGTTTGTGCAAAAGAGGAGGAGAAAAACAATGAGTTGCCAGGGAGGGGAGCGGTGTTGTGTTGTGGTTGTCGTGGTGTAGCCGCAGACGCGGCTGTCAGTGAACGTGGCGAGACGGACGGATGCGCGGAGGGGCGGGGGCGGCGCATTTCGCCGGTGCCGTGCCGTGCCATGCCTGAAAGCCGCGTGGTCGCTGTGTTGTTGTTGGCGTGGGGGCGAGGAGAGTACCGTACGGGTGTGCTTGTGCGCCGGAAATGGCACACTGCGCCTGCCCGTCTTGGAGGCTGATGGCTGTGGTGTGGAAATGGGGCGCGGTGATGTTGAAGCAGTTGAAGAACAGAAAAGAAACCAAGAAAACGGAAGGCGTGATGCGGCGGTGGTGGTTGAGAGCGGGAAAAACAAAACAAAACAAAAAAAGAACAACAAAAAAAAGAAGGAAAAACAACAAGAAACAAAAAAGAAAACAAAAAGTCTATCAATACTAAAATGTAAATGGAAATGGAAATGGACCCAGGTACATAACCTCCCTGCACAAATAGCAGAGAGTCCGATGATAATAAAAATGTGCCAGAATGTTAACGTCCCTACAAAACAAACCCAACGATAATATTAATGAAAGAATGAACCGTATGTAACATTGCAACAGACATAATGAAACCTGATAAATTGTATAAGGGCAGCAGCGTTGACCTTTGGCCCTGTATTCAGAATAAAAAGAGCCAAAGATCGTTACCCAATGAAAAGAAGACACTGAAACACGTATGTAACGTAGCAGCGATGGCGAGACATTGTAGCATCTGTGACCAGAGAGTTTGCGCTGGACTGCGCGAGTGTTGCGAGCGGTTCTCAGTCAGTCAGTCAGTCAGTCAGTCAGTCGTTGCGAGTCTGTACTCTGTCAGTAGTCGTCATGCAGAGCGGTCGGTCAGTAGTAGCAGCCGAGTGCGGTTGTGTGATGTAGGCGGCCGGCAACACTGGTCAAGATGGTGAATAAGGTATACTGTTAATTAATATAATCATTAGATAATGAAAAGGTTTATTTATTGTAATTATTCTCCAACAAGTTCCCCAATAATAATTTTTATTTCAAAAGCATTTTTCA